>NW_028318886.1:4767500-5037500 GCF_062004578.1 Staurois parvus
AACAATTTATTTATGATTATATTAATCTGTCCAATTGCTTTTGGTCCCTTGAGAAAAAAAAAAAAAAAAAAAAAAAGGGGGGGGGGGGGGTGGCCACTCTTAAGAGCTGTAATTCCTAAACCCTTTCTCCAATTTGGATGGATGTACATACCCTCAAATTGAACTTGTGAGTGTGCACTTTCAGCCCATACACACACATGCGCACACACACACCTCAAAAAAAAATTAAAGGTACACTTTGAAAAACACATCAGATCTCAATGGGGAAAAATATATTGGATATCTATACTGATATGGACTGGGTAATGTGTTAGGAACGTAAGGATGCTCCATCGTTTGAATTCAGTCCTCTGTAGGTAGATGATTTTCATTTCCATCAAAGACAGCCCAAAAATCAAAGTGAAAAAAATTATGCATCAGGCTAGTCCATTTTGTTGAAATTTCATTGCAGCAACTCAAAATGGTGCTCAGCAGTTTGTATGGCCCCCACATGCTTGTATGCATGCCTGACAATGTCGGGGCATGCTCCTAATGAGACAAAGGATGATGTCCTGGAGTATTTCATCCCAGATCTGAACCAGGGCATCACTGAGCTGGACAGTCTGAGGTGCAACCTGGTGGTGTCGGATGGACCAAAACATGATATCTCAGAGGTTTTCTATTGGATTTAGGTTAGGCGAGTGTGGGGGCCATTCAAACGGTATCAATTCCTTCATCCTCCAGAAACTACCTGCATACTCTCGCCACAAGAGGCCGGGCATTGTCGTGCGCCAGGAAGAACCCAGGACCCAATGCACCAGCGTAAGGTCTGACAATGGGTCCATACCTAACAGCAGTCAAGCTGCCATTGTCTAGCTTGTAGAGGTCTGTGCGTCCCTCCGTGGATATTCATCCCCAGAACATCACTGACTCACCACCAAAACAGTCATGCTGAACAATATTACAGGCAGCATAACGTTCTCCACGGCTTCTCCAGATCCTTTCATGTCTGTCACATGTGCTCAGGGTGAATCTGCTCTCATCTGTGAAAAGGACAGGGCGCCAGTGGTGGACCTGCCAATTCTGGTGTTCAATGGCAAATGCCAATAGAGCTCTATGGTGCCAGGCAGTGAGCACAGGGCCCACTAGAGGATGATGGGCCCTCAGGCCTCCCTCATTAAGTCTGTTTCTGATTGTTTGGTCAGAGACAATCACACCAGTGGCCTGCTGGAGGTCATTTTGTAGGGCTCTAGCAGTGCTCACCCTGTTCCTCCTTCCATCAGCAGGACAGGTATCTGCTCCTTTGTGCGTTAAGGACATTCTTATGGCTCTGTCCAGCTACCATAGAGTAACTGCCTGTCTCTTGGAATCTCCTCCATGCTCTTGAGACTGTGCTAGGAGACACAGAAAACCTTCTGGTAATGGCACGTATTGATGTGCCATCCTGGAGGAGTTGGACTGCCTGTGCAACCTCTGTAGGGTCCAGGTATTGCCTCATGCTACCAATAGTGACACGGACCCTAGCCAAATGCAAAACTAGAGAAAAACAGTAAGAAATGATGAGTAGGGAAAAAAATGTGAGTAGCCTCCACCTGTAAAACCATTTCTGTTTCAGGGTCATCTCATTGTTGCCCATCTAGTGCTCCTGTTGTTAATTTCATTAACACCAAAGCAGCTGAAACTGATTAACAAGTCCCTCTGCTACTTGACTGACCAGATCAATATCCCAGGAGTTTAACTGACTTGATGCTATACTATGATTAAAAAGTGTCCCTTTAAACTTTTTTGAGCAGTCACGTTGGAACAGGAAGGGGCAATCCCCAAACTGTTCCCACAAAGTTGGGAGCATGAAATCGTCCAAAATGTCTTGGTATGCTGACGCCTTAAGAGTTCCCTTCACTGGAACTCAGGCGCCAAGCCCAACCCCTGAAAAACAACCCCACAGCATAACCCTCTTCCACCAAACTTTACACTTGGCACAATGTAGTCAGGAAAGTTCTGTTCTCCTGGCAACCACCAAACTCAGACACGTCCACTGGATTTCCAGACACAGAAGTGTCTCCAGAAAACAAGTCTGCACTGCTCCAGAGTGCAGTGGTGGAATACTTTACACCACTCCATTTGACGCTTTGCATTGCACTTGGTGATGTAAGGCTTGGATGCAGCTGTCCGGCCATAGAAACCCATTCTGTGAAGCTCTCTACACACTGTTATGCTAATCTGAAGACCTCATGAAGTTTGGAGGTCTTTAGCTATTGACTCTGCAGATAGTTGGGGACTTCTGTGCACTTCAGCATGTGCTGACCTCACTCTGTCATTTTACATGGCCTACCACTTAGTGGCTGAGTTGCTGTTATTCCAAGTTGCTTCCACTTTGTTATAATACCGCTAACAATTGACCGTGGAATATTTAGTAGCAAGGAAATTTCACGGATTAATTTATTGCACAGGTGGCAACCTATCATGGTACCATGCTTGAATTCACTGGGCTCCTGAGAGCGACCATTCTTTCACAAATGTTTGTAGAAGTAGTCTGCATGCCTAGGTGCTTGATTGTATACACCTGTGGCCATGGAGGTGATTGAAACACCTGAATCCAATGATTTGGAGGGGCGTCCTAATACTTTTGGTAATATAGTGTATATATATTACTTATTTTTTTATTACATACACCTTACTGTAAGATGCATAACTGCTAATATGCCATTTAGTATTGTGAAGTACACAAGTTTCATTGCAGCCTGGGGCTGAGTAAGTGTCACTGAGCAGGTTCTTCTACTGCGTAAAAGTTGTCATTAATTGGAATGACTTTGAAAATATTTAGAGGCGCCCATATAATTACCCTTCTATATTATGGAAGTGACTGTACTGGGTTTTACAGGGCAGGCCCTACTCTGAGTCTCTGAAATTTGCCCATAAAAGCATTAGGAGTTGAAATCCATCAGCCTTTGAGATTCTTTAATTTCTTAATACTGTTTAGACTTGAACTAGGACTGAACTAAACAACTAGCATTTACATCCATGAAACCAAGATGAGTTTATAGTTGATCTTCTAAATCAGATAGAATAGTCTGTTGTCTGCATCCTCCCTGTTTATAACTGGAAGTCAATGAGAGCTGTACTGTTTCAGTGCCCACCTATATCGCTGACAAGGCATTGTGATCAGGAGGAGTGGTAAAACAGTAGTGATGTTTCACAGTAAAAAGCCTGGTAAGGCATGTCAAGGTGTTGTCAGGTATATTGTAACTGAGCTTTTTTATGCCATTGGCGCAGTAAAGGCTTCTGGCAGTTGTGGCTGCAATTGTTCTTGATCTATCTGACCTTGGCTTGGTATCAAGAGATCCCCGAATTTTACGCTTCTCAATAAGTGCTTGAACAGTACTGACTGGCATATTCAAGGGTTTGGATATTTTTTTATATCCTTTTCCATCTTTATAAAGTTTCATTACCTTGTTACACAGGTCTTTTGACAGTTCTTTTCAGCTCCCTATGGCTCAGTATCTAGCCTGCTCAGTGCATCCACATGAGAGTTAACAAACTCATTGACTATTTATGCACAGATAATAATTGCATTTTAAAAAGCCACAGATGTGGGAAATTAACCTTTAATTGCCATTTTAACCCGTGTGTGTTACCTTGTGTGTGTATACCAAGGCCAAAAATTCATGGGCATGGAAACTTTTGATCATGGCCATTTGGGTGATTTCTGTCATTATAATGTAAAAAAAGAGCCAAAACAACTATGTAATAATAAATGGCTTCGTATGATCACTATCCTTAAGTAAAAGACAGTTTTGTGGCATGATCAGTCATATTTTCAACATCAATGCCAACATTTCACAATTTCTGCCAGGGTATGCAAACATCTGAGCACAACTGTACAGTATTCCTAACCATCCTAAAAGTCCTGTTAGGCGTCGATAAAATGAATGATATTTCTAAATTTATAAACAAAACAAACTTTCTCAAATATTATATGTGCATTGAACATGGTTTATGCATGTTATTTACCTAGAAAAGCCTCCCTTATGTAGATTGCTGCTGGGTGCCCAGTAGTCTCAAGGCTGTCACTCAGTGACCTTCTATAGTCTCAATGCTGTCACTCAGTGACCTTCTATAGTATTGCCCTTTACTTCTCCCAGACAGGGAGGTAAAAGGAGGAGCTGGTCCAGCACGGGCAGAAATTAGACACTTTGAAAAGATGAGAGGGCTATGACATGCAAGGAAGAAGAGGGCTGTGCTAGGGAACATTTTCTGGAAAGTCAGTTCCCTAGTAAGATCAGAGGCAAGCACCGAATATACCATGTTCTTGTCCCTGCAATTTTTTAAGTTCATTACAGTCTCTTTAAAGTATAACTAAAGGCAAAACTATTTTTAGTTTTGGATATAGTACAGAGGTATTAGAACCCCTGTCAGTTTTTATCACTGTCTGTGCCTCTGCTAGAGAGATTCACCCTATTTGTCCTGTTTACTATTATCATTGAAAGTTAACGAAAATTTTGGCTTGTCCTCAAGAGATTCCTTTAATTTGCAGGGATTTCCTCTCACTTTCTGCTATGGCTATGGGACAGGAAGCGAGGGTAAATCTACACATTGGGACAAAGAGGGCAAAAATAAACCTCAGATGGGTTATAATCCTCTCTTAGGGCTTGTCCACACTTGACTAAATTTCTAACGCTTGATGAACTGTCCTATAGCTTTAGTATAGGCATTAGACAGGTGTTAATGAGCTTTAGTATGGGCGTTACAAGCATTAAAAACGCTCCCCAAACGCCCTATGTGCAGTTTAGAAATGTTTTATAAGCATTTTATAAGCGTTAAAACCACACCACAAATGCGCATAATAAACTATTAGCGTGCTGCAACCGAACCGCAAATGCCTGCCAGCGAGTTTGTAAAGCGTCACCATGGATTTGAATGGGAGGTGTTGAAAGGCTTCAAACTCCTCCTGACTTAACATTAGGCTTCAATTTTGAAGCGATGCAACACCAATGCTTCATGTTTTGATAATGTGAACAGCACTGTGTGCTGCTCATAGAATCATTATTATTATACAGGATTTATATAGCGCCAACAGTTTGAGCAGCACTTTACAAAATGAAGGTAGACATTACAGTTACAATACAATTTGGTACAAGAGGAAACAGAGGGCCCTGCTCGTTAGAGCTTACAATCTAGTATCATTTGCATAGGTGTCTGAGGACCGTAAAAAAAACGCCCCTCAAATGCTTGCTTTCGATGTCAGTGTGAACTAGCCCTTACTCTAACCAAAATGGGGGGAAAAAAAGGTTTTACCTGTAGTTATACTTTGCAGACAGGAGCTTTATACTTCTGCCTTACATCACTAGAAAATACGTGGGTGGAATTAAGGAAAACCTTAGGCAATTTTATCCATAAATCACAGGAGCCTCAGTACAAACAACAAACATCACTGTTTCTGTTGATACCTTGTGAATACATACAAAATGAGTTACATATATTTGTCCAGCTCTGTGAGCATTGATGTCACAGCAGACAAAAATATCTGCCTTTGGGTATTAAGGGGTCAGCTTACGCAAACTGCTTTCAGAGAATTCCAACACAATACAGTCATTTCAAAGTGAATGCTGCAAAGTAATGTAAGGGAGCAACTCCGCCACGTGACGTCACCCAGTAAACATTTCATAAATAGCTTGACCTCCTGTAAATCTCCTTCGTGCGCACCAAAGATAAATCCTTAAGGTAACAATCAAGTGTCCTATCCCATGGACTAGGTTAGAAATAGTACCTGGGTAAGGACTGGGTTTAAAGTGTTACTAAACCCAGGACCCTGCATTCACTATATCTGGTCTTCCACAGTACACAGAACATGGAAACACAATTATTTTAGTAAATATAAATTGCTAAATACCATTTTCTCATCAGCAGTTAGAGCAGTCTTGTGACTTCTATCAGTGTCCAGCAGAGCACATGTTAAAGCGTGTAGGAGTTCTCCTCTCACTGTCATATGATACTGCATGACCGCTGACCCTCTGACTGGATAGTGCTGATCACATGCACTCTCCCAAAACAAAAAAAATACTCTCTAGCAATACACACCAAAGTGAGCATGTGCAGCATGCCCCCAAGGCTCTGTTCTATCGGCAGATGGATTGTGGATAGTAGAAGGGGAGGATCAGAGAAGATAGGATAAAACATCCTTTTTACACAATGCAGAGGATTAACCCCTTAACCTCCACAGTAACAAGCATGCTTTACTGCCTATACAGATTCATTTTACTGTTGTGGGTTTAGGAACACTTTAACTCCAACAAAGGACCCCTAGTTTCCTTTGATATGCCAAATACACATTGGCTTCCGCCCATAATTCACTATAGATTGTGTGTGGATGACTGCAGTAGGGACAAAAGACCAGATATTTTTTGACATTGCAGGGACTGATGTGAATGGCTCAATGTTCCCTGTAAAGACTACAGGATATGCCCATGCATATAAAAGTGAGTAAGATAAATAAAAACAAAACATGTCAACCAATCAGATTCATCTTCCACTGACAATTTTCAGTAAGTTTTGATTTACAACACATTATATACTCACTGTGCACATATTAACTACTTGAGCGCAGCTATTTTGCTATTCGGCACTAAGCTACTTTAACTGGCAATTGTGCAGTCGTGCAACACAGTACCCAAATTAAATTTATATAAAATTCTTTTCACAGAAATTGAGCTTTCGTTTGATGGTATTTAATCGCTTCTGGGCTTTTTATTTTTTATTATATACATGAGAAAAGACCGAAAAGTTTTGAAAAAAAAAAAACAATATTTTTTTACTTTCTGCTATAAAACACTCAATTTAAAAAAAAAAAAAAAAAAAAAAAAAAATAAAAAATCACATTTCTTCATTAAAATTTAGGCCAAAATGTATTTTGGTACAGAAGAAAAATCCCAATAAGTGTACATACTGATTGGTTTCTGTGAAAGTTAGAGCATCTACCAACTATGTATACTGGAATTTTTATTTCGATTTTTTTATACTAGCAATGGCGGCGATCAGCGACTGTTAGTGGGACTGTGATAGCGCAGCGGTCAATCTGACAATTTGCAGGAACTGACTAACTGCCACAGACTTCTCCAGTGACTCTAATATAGTGATCAGTGCTAATTATTATATTATACAGAATTTATATAGCGCCAAAAGTTTGCTCAGCGCTTTACAATATAACGGGAGACAATGCAGTTCAATATAAGAAGGTTAGGAGGGCCCTGCTCCTTGGAGCTTACAATCTAAGAGCTAATAACATACACTGCCACTGTATTGACACTGGCTGGGAGGGGATTAACATTTAGGGGATAATTGTGTGCCCAACAATGTGTAATGTGTGCCGCTTTTCACTACAGATTGATTTGTTTCTATTCCTTACTTTGCAAGGAAAAGAAACAAAGCAATCTTTTCCTCTGTACAGAGCCTTGTGTTGTTTGTCAACACAGGGCTCTGGGCTGTGATTGGTCAAAGCCAATCAGCAGGTCCAAGGCATGAATCATTAGCTGCGTTCTGCTGACAAACTCCCGCTGAGTCAAATCACAGAGGAGTAGGCAGGCGAGGTAGCGCGTGCACGCCCAAAACCCGGAAACAGGCAGCAATGTACAGGTACGTCGCTGTGCCTTGTAGGAGAGACCTTGCCGCAGTATAAGTACCAGGGGTGGACTGACAACTCATGGGGCCCCCAGGCAATATGGGATTATGGGGCCCCTGTGTCCTCGCCCACACCCAAAAAAGCCTATGAAAAAAGTACCAGGGGCATCTCATGGGGCCCCCTACTGACCCCGGGCCCTCGGGCAGTGCCTGAGTGCTCGAATGGTCAGTCCGCCCCTGATATGTACTGCAGCCGGTTGGCAAGTGGTTAAAAAAGCTTGTCGTTCTAAAGACCGTTACACTTGCCCAATACACAAGGATGCTGGTGCGGGTGTGATTTTACTGTCCACAGGCCAGGATAGCCCTCAAAAAGAATGTTCACATGGAGTAATCCTACATATCTAGGCCTCTGGAGCTGTGAACTACCAACATCTCCAACACTGGTTTACCAGGTGAAAACAATAGCAATTATAGGCCCTTTAATGCGATACCACCACATGAGTGTCAAGGTCCTACCTTTCTTCAGAGCTTGTGCATCTCCATGAGCTGGCATCCATCTTGGTTTTCTGCAAAGCATGGTGGGAACCTTTATGCCTTCAGGCTTCTGCGGCTCCTCCTCAGAAGGGTGTGGTTGAGCACATTTAAACCTGCTGTCTGCAAGTGTGCTCTGCACTTGTGTCCTGTATGTTGCCCTGTTGCAAGCTCTTGTGTTGTTCCCATTGCTCTCCTGGTAACCGACTCGGCTTTGACAAGACTATTCTCTGCGTTAACCCTTTACCTGACCTTCCGTTGCTGAACCCGGCCCGTGACCTGAGTATTCTTTTCCTACCGTCTAGTACTGTCTGCTCCGTTGTTATTGACCCGGCTTGTCTGACTACTCTACTCGTGTTCCCATCTAGCTCCCACCAGCTGTACGCCATTGGCGGCAGTCGTTATCGCAGCTGGGTCACTCGGGGGCCGCGACCTGGTCTCAGGCTGCGTCAAGTCCATCCCCACCATCAGGGGCCCTGGTGAAGGGTAGCCTGGGGCTTAGACTCCGCGCCCTGAGGGGCTCTGGTCTGTGGGTAGTGGCTGTCGTCAGTCGCAGCGTGACCGTACCATAGGCCTGCCTGCCCGTTCCAGTGTTCCTGCCCTGACAATGAGCCATAGCCAGCACAGTTGGCAGGTGGCCCATACAGTTGCTCCAGCCAGATCAGAGGGTTGCCATTTATTTTCTATGGGCACCATAAAGCAGCGTACATAGATGTGCTCAGAAAGGGCTGTCAAACACAAGTATAGACACGAACCTCGGATGTCCCACGAGACTCTGCACTTCTATATATGTTGCTAATTAGAAGAGTGATGACAATGACAAGCAAGTACATGCTGTGCTCAGACCCTGATTTAGATCTCGCTTCTCAGTGACGTGCTATTGTGTTTGTGTACATCGTTCTGTAAGTTCTATGAAGAATGAATACCTGAAAGCTGTCTTTACTTGTGTGCATCTCAACATCAAAGGTGATTTGTCCTTCTTCAGGTGAGGGGCTACATGATAAAGATTAAACAAAAAAATTGATTAATGTCTGGCTGAAAAATAGACACACAATGAGAGAAAGACACTCGAGAATAATCAGTTTGATCCAACCATGAAACACTCAGAGAAGCAGGAAACACTGGAATTAAAGTGGCACCCTTGTCAAGATAAGGGAAATATGCAACATTTAGTATTTGCATAGCAAAAAGAACACCATATTAGCATGTCTGTTTTAAATACAATTCTGTATTTTGTTGGTATATTTATCAGACCACTCTAAGGGTAGCTGTTCAACTCCCAGCCTACTAACCATCCTTGTGATACACAATCATCCCAGGGAGGTTCTCCTGTCTTCTCTTTCCTGCAAACCATTTTCTGACACAAGATAACACACATAGTATATTCATCTCTTCCTCTCCAGCTATTTCTGCAGGAGGCAACACTAGATCCAGCAATAGAACGGTTAGCTGCTAGCCCCCTGGATTACTGGGGACATGAAGTTTATATGAAAACTGATCTACTGATAGACTATAGAGATCAGTAAAAATGTCTAGGCCTCAATCTTCCTACCAGAGCAATTACAAAACGTCTCTCAGCAATGTACACAGTAGCAGCTATGTGTCTAGAACACTATTCTATACAGGTTAATTTTTTTGTACATATAGAAATTGTCAGCTTTTCCATTTGCAATATCAGTGCTACAGAACAAACATGTTAGAGCGGGCCTTTACATTTTAAATTTTAATTTAAGACCAGGCCAATTTAAGACCAGGCCAATTCTAACATTTTTTTGTTTACATTTAAAAAAAAAAAGAAAATCAGTAATTTTTTTTTTATAGAAAACTACTTAAAAAAAAAACAAAAAAAAACGCTATATGTATTTTTGTTAAGCCAAGGCCTTAGAGAATAAAAATGATGGTTGTTGAATTTTTTATGTTACACGGTATTTGCACAACGGTTTTTCAAACGCAATTTTTTTGGGAAAAGATACTTTAACCAGTTGCCTACCGGGCACTTTTGCCCCTTTGTGCCCAAGCCAATTTTCAGCTTTCAGAGTTGTTGCACTTTGAATGACAATTGCGCAGTTATACAACACTGTACCCATATGACATTTTTATCTTTTTTTTTCACACAAATATAGCTTTCTTTTGGTGGTATTTTTTCGCCACTGCGTGTTTTATTTTTTGCACTATAAACAAAAAAAATAGACCGAAAAAATTTGGAAAAAAAAAAAGCTTTTTTTTTGTTTCTATTATAAAATTTTGCAAACAGGTAATTTTTCTCCTTCACTGAGATGCTTTGATGAGGCGGCACTGATAGGCAGCATTGATGGGCACTGATGAGGTAGCATGGATAGGCAGCACTGATGAGGTGGCACTGGTGGGCATTGATGAGGAGACACTGATGATGCTGCACAGATATGCACTAATAGGTAGTGCTGACTGATGGCACTGACGGGGGGCACAGATGGGCACTGATGGGTGGCACTGATCATGAGTGCTGATTTGCTCTGTGACAGCTGCTGGTTATCGGCAGTACTTTCCTCAGCTGATAACTGGCAACTGTATTTACTCAGTGATCTGCCGAGTCATTGGACACAGCTGAGCACGTGGTAAAAGGCTGATGTGATTGGTCTTTTACCTCATCATGTGATCATGGAGATCAACAGGGGCGTGCGGGATGGCGCGTTCTGGGAGGACGTCATATGACGCCCTGCCAGAACTGGACAACCGTACTGTAGCCATCATTCAGCTATAGCGCGGTAAGGATGACGTTAATTAATTTTAATGCACAAAAGCACAATATAACACCCAATTGTTTTGGTACGCCGAGTAAATAGATACCCAACAAGTCATGCTTTAATTATGCATGCTTGTGGAATATTGAAAAACGACAGTACTTAAAAATGTCCATAAATGACGCTTTAAAAGCATTTACAGGTTACCAGTTTAGAGATACACAGGAGCTCGGGTGCTAGAATTATTGCTCTTGCTATAATGTTTGCAACGATAGCTCACATGTGTGGTGTGAACACCTTTTACATATGCCTGCGCGACCTAAGAACTCTATATTGCCAAAAGTATTGGGACAGCTGCTCGGATCAATTTTACTAAAAAGAGAATAGCCCGCAGAATTTGTTTTTTTTTTTAAATACCAGGTTGATTCCTGCAACTGCAGGCATCAGCCCGTTATAAGGTTCCGAACCGGTGACATATATGTATGTAAGCCGGTCCCAAAGTAGTTAGTTTACCTTTCTTTTTTTTCTTCATACTCCACCTTGTCCCCTACCTCCATTCTTGCCTAGGCAAGAATGACATATACTCTGCCCCTGCAGCTTCATGTGATATCCACATCAGATATCCCAGGAAACACTGGCTTCTATGCAGCAACTGGAGGAGGAAGGACCTGGCAGTGTGTCATAAGAAGGCTGGCTGCAAGAACCTGGCTCCTGATGACATAAGAAAAAACGTATGAGGGCAGTCTGCCAGGATGAATTCTATATTTCATCAAAGCAACAAGTAAATAAAACCCAAAATTGCCAGCAAAAAGGCTATATAAGGATATGGGGCCTTACATCCAAGTCAGTTAGTTCCACAGAGCCAGTATTTTGGATTTTCAGGAGGCGGTCAGCAACTGCAGACACCATAGGTTTTCAAAATATGGGTTTCCTTTAACTTCATAAAAAAGGCATCAAGAAACCTGGATACGGACATCACCAGTGACACGAATACAGTGATCAGTGCTAATACTGTACACTGTCACTATATTAATTACCCTGGCTGGGAAGGGTTTAACATCTAGGGGCAATCAAAGGGTTAACTGTGTGCCTAACAATGTGTAATGTGTGCTACATGTGCTGCTTTTATACCAGATGTGTTCATTTTTTTTCTATGCTTTGCAGGGAGAAAAAAAAACAGACATCACTGCTCTCAGTTCCGAGCCCTGTGTTGTTAGTAAACACAGGGCTCTGAACAGTCATTTGCTAATCAGCAGATCCTGATCATAAATCATTGGCTGGGATCTGCTGATCAGCTTGTGCTGTAGCGAATTACAGCACAGACAGGGTGGCACGAGTACGCGCACCCTACCCAGAAATGTCGGATCATGTACATGTATAGTATATTTGCGGTAGGAGGTCTGCAAGTGGTTACGGTAAAGCTAGCCTTATATGGTTTATGTACAAGAAGCAGCACAGCGGCTAAGTGTTTAGCACTTCTGCCTTAAAGCACCAGGGTTGTTGGTTCAAACTCCATCCACAACACTGGCTGCCTGGAGTTTGCATGCTCTCCCTGTGCCTGCGTGGTTTTCCTCAGAGTACTCTGCTTTCTTCCCACACTCCAAAGACATGCTGGTAGGTTGATTGTCTCCATATTAATTTGGCCCAGGGGTGGACTGACCATTCGAGCACTCGGGCACTGCCCGAGGGCCCGGGGTCAGTAGGGGGCCCCATGAAATGCCCCTGGTACCTTTTTATAGGCTTTTCTTGCGTGTGGGCAAGGACATAGGGGCCCCATGATCCCCTATTGCCCGGGGGCCCCATGAGTTGTCAGTCCGCCCCCGATTTGGCCCTAGTATACATAAGCATGAATGTGAGTTAGGTACCTTAGATTGTAAGCTCCTTGAGGGCAGGGACTAATGGCAAGATAGAAAATATATGTAAATCGTGGCATAAATTGTTGGTATAAATACCAGTAGTAAAGAAATAAAATCAAACAATTCTCCCTTCAATGTTCTTTCTGTTCACAAGTGGGGTAAATGAAAAAAAAAAAAAAAAAAAGCAGGATTTCTTCATCCACATAAACAAGGTAAGTGGAGGAATCACCCCAGCCGGGACATTGTATTCTGACAGTCGGACCTGCAGCTGTCAGAATACACTGATTACTGAAGAAAAGTCTTCCAGCACGTCCCTTCAACAGAGGCAGGGATGGCCACACACCAATCAAAATTCGGCTGGTCCCTGCCAAAATAACCCCTATTTCCATCAGTGTCTGGCCAGCTTTGGTATTACTGCTGTTGGATTAAAGTGACAGCCAGGCAACCAGCGTGAAGTCCAGTGTTCCTTTAATAAGGAACCTCTGCTACAGGGGCCCTATGATATAATTCTAGCATATAATACCATTAATATAGTTCTACTCTACTGCAGAGAACTTCACAAGGTCCCACCTTTCACACTGCGAGCTGCTTCGGGAACTGCTCTGTCCAGACTCATGTTGGGCATCCAGAAGGATCTTCTCCATGTCTCCATTGTGGATTGAGGAGGAAGATGGCACATGTTCCAGGCCTCCATTCCTGTTGCTGTCTACATTATTCCCGTTGCTGTTCATTTGGAGCTCCACCCAGGAACCTGTTAGAAGAAGCGAACTGCACTTGTCAGCCAGGATGAAACTGAAAACTGTCCACACAATCTAATCAGACAGAGCAGAGAAGAGAGGGCCCGCCTGGGTGCGAGATAAACAGCGCACAGCACAAGGATTACGTGACAGATGAAACCTTTTTGTACGAGAGCCCAGTAACAAACTCACAGGATCCTCTGCTTAGCAGCTCAGTCCTGTGACACATCTAGGACAAGCCCACACCACAGGCACACGTGTATGAGTAGCACACAATGGAATGATCCTCAGAAGGAAACTGACAATTACCGACATCATCTAATCAACACTTATTACTTACAGGTGCCATGCTTCACCTTTCCAGCACATGACACAGCAAACTGACATGCATGATTTAATGCTCCCAAGTCAGGCCCAGGGAGAGCACAGATTTCAAGAGTACAATGGCCGAGCGTAGTGATGCGCTATTAAGCTCTCATGCACACTTGACGCTTGGATAACGCTGGTAACGTTAGCTGTGTAAAGTCACATTAAAAACCTGAGTTTTTCAGCTTTTGTTTAGCGTTTTTGCATTAACGTTTAGTGGCATTTTGACACAATTAGCGGTGTTTTCCCGCAGTTTTTTTTACCAAAGAAAAATGCCGGTTTGTGGAATTTTACCGCGTTTGGCCGCATTAGAGCATTTTTAAAGCTAAAAAAAAAACTCCTCTAGAAACCCATTAGTCCTGGGTTTTTTCTCCAGCCAAAACACGTTGATTACAGTCGATGTGTGCATGGACACATAGGATAACATGCTGGGCAATTTACTGGCTGTAGAAAAAAATTTCAGAAGCCAAAAACAGCTGCTGTAAAAACGCCAAGTGTGCATGAGGGCATAAAGTGGAGTTCCACTCACACTGTCAAAAAAATAAAAGTCAGCAGCTACAAAAACTGTAGCTGCTGACTTTTAAAAAACAGCCACTTACCTGTCCCTCGGTGAGTCCCCTGCAGCTCGTTTCACCGGCCGTCCTGTATTCCAGGAGGCCGGCATCTTCAATGTGGGCACCCGGCTGTGATAACTTGCGGCTTCACAGCCAAGTACCCACTGCGAAATTGCGAGTAGCGCTGCGCTTCATGAATGGTCCTGTAGTCTTCTAGGACCTGTCACGTGTCCCAAAAGACTACAGGAAGGGAGGACACCTTCAGTTTCCAATAGCCTAGGCGATCGGTCCGGAAGTGGGAGCGAGTACCTGTCAAATTGGGGTACCCACCCCCAAAAGGTGCCAATCCTTAATGGGGAGTGGGGGAGCAGTCCTTAAAGCGGAACTTCCCCATTTGGTGGAGCTCCACTTTAAAGTACACCTATCACTGAAAACACACTTTACAGGATTAAAGAGTGAACAGGGCAGAATGACCACGTTATGTTATTTTGAGAACGGGCCATAGTCAAAACTAATATATATATATATATACACATACATACACACACATTTTCATGCACACCAATCAGTCATAACTTTATGAACACTGAGAATTAGTGAATAACATTCATTATCTTGTTACAATGGCATCTGAAAGTCAATGGGATACATTAGGCAGCAAGTATTTATTTCAGGTACTTATATAGCGCCATCAATTTACGCAGCGCTTTACATATATATTGTACATTCACATCAGTCCCTAACCCTCAGGGGGCGCACAATCTAAGGTCCCTAACTTACATTCATACATACACATACTAGTAAAATTTAAACAGGATCCAATTCACCTACCAGCATGTCTTTGGAGTGTAGGAGGAAACCGGAGTACCCCGAGGAACCTCTCTGAAAAGCAATCCACCACAGATCGTTTTTCAGAGAGTGCTTGACAGGCAGCAAGGAGGCATTATGTTAAAAGGCCGAATCACCTCGCCACATAACTGTGTGAAATAGACATTTTTATTTTTACAGTGACATGGGGTACAGCTCTGAGCAGCTGAATGTACTTCTTTAGGTGGACAGTATAGGGGCAATAACACCGCAGCTCAACCGCCTGCTTTTGCCACCCAATTGCCCACGTAAACAAGCCCTAAGAAAGCCTTATATCTGAAAATAAGTTATCTATATAAATATACACTTTTTTTTTAATATGATTCTCTCCAGTAAAATAGGGGCCAGAATTTACCATTTCAGACCAACTTCCCAGTGTGTGCAGTTTTTTTGGTGCTCTGTGAAACAAGCTCAGAATCTATTCTGCATTTCTGAAAGTTTAGTATATGAATTATCTCAGTGATCTTGGTTTTATTGCTAACACACATGTAACAGATCAGTGGCTGGCTCAGGAGTGACAATGGCTTCAGAACATCTCATGTTTTGGGATGGTGGTGGATGGCCTTACAACTAGGGTCAACACATGGGTCCCTGGTGCAAAATTCACGCTTTATACATTTTGTAATATATAGTATTCATTCCAAAAGGTTTGTTTTTCTTTACATCTTCAAAAACCGTCATAGGATAATCTGAAATTAATGAAGCGAACTTGTCATGTCCAATAAAGGATATGAACCAGTATTGAAAGTGCAGGCACCAAGGGGTTTATTTACTAAAGCTGGTGAGTCCAAAATCAGACTCACTTCTGCATAGAAACCAATCAGCTTCCAGGTTCCATTGCCAAAGCTTCATTGAACAAGCTGAGGTTAGAAGCTGATTGGTTTCTATGCAGAAGGGAGTCTGATTTTGGACTCTCCAGCTTTAGTAAATAAACCCCCAAGTGTCTTCTGCTATGATGAAGGGTCCATTTACATCTATGCATTGTGTGAACAAGTGCATAACCACAACATGCGATAAAGTGCATTGCATGCATTGTTATGCCATTCATTCTGAATGAGAAAACATGTGCAACACAGTTCACAGTGGCTGATTTTTGGGATATTTTGATGCATTGGCTGCCCAAAATGCAACACATTAATGTGAAACATAACATGGGTTAATGTACCGCAACAATGTAAATGGGCCCTACATAAATTCCTATGTGTATTAGAGAACCAGTAGGACCTACAGTGAAGGAAATAAGTATTTACCCCTGCTGATTTTGAATGTTTGCCCACTCACAAAGAAATGATCAGTCTAAAAATCGAATGGTAGGTGTATTGTAACACTTGGAGACAGAATAGCAACAAAAAATTCAAAAGAAATGCAGGTCTAACAAATTCTGCACCGATTTGCATGTTCATGAGGGAAATAAGTATTTGATCCCCTATCATTCGGCAGGATTTCTGGCTACCGGGTGTCTTTCATACAGGTAACAAGCTGAGATTAGAAGCAGTCTCTTAAAGGGAGTGCTGCTAATCTCATTTTGTTACCTGTATAAAAGACACCTGTCCACAGGAGCAATCAAACAATCAGATTCCTAACTCTCCACCATGGCAAAGACCAAAGAGCTGTCCAAGGATGAGATGTGTGCAAACCTGGTGGCCAACTACAGGAAACGTCTGACCTCTGTGATTGCCAACAAGGGATTTGCCACCAAGTACTAAGTCATGTACTTGGCACCAAGTACTAAGTCATGTACTTATTTCCCTCATGAACATGTAAATCAGTGCATCATTTGTTAGACATGCATTTCTTTTGAATTTTTTGTTGCTATTCTGTCTCTCAGTGTTACAATACACCTACCATTCGATTTTTAGACTGATCATTTCTTTGTGAGTGAGCAAACATTCAAAATCAGCAGGGGATCAAATACTTATTTCCTTCACTGTATACCCAGGCTGTATATTGGGCTTTAGCTTCTCTTCAAATTTAGTTTAAGCCTACACATAGCTCCCTAATGATGTCAAGTATAGGACTCTCAAGTCTATTGATGATCTGGCACTGGGCTGCTGAAATGCAGGGGTTTGAACTTAAAGGACAGGGCTTAAAGAAGATGTAAACTTTAAAGTGGTTGGGAAGGCTCAAGGTTTTTTTTACCTCCATGCATTCTATGCATGAGGATATTATTATTATTATACAGTATTTATAAAGCGCCAATAGTTTGCTCAGCGCTGTACATTACAATGGGAGATAGAACATGCGACAGTACAACAACAATACAATGCGATACATGAGGGGTCCGAGGGCCCTGCTCCTTGGAGCTTACAATCTAGGAGGAAGAGGATAGTGGTACAGGAGGAGATAGCTGTGGGGGATGGAGTGGTAGGAAGAGTGGAGGAGGTCGGGAATTAGCAGGGGGTGGGGTAGGCTTCCCTGAAGAGGTGGGTTTTCAGGGTGCGCCTAAAGGAGAGGAGAGTAGGTGATAGTCTGATGAATTGGGGTAGGGAGTTCCAGAGTATGGGTGACGTTCTGGAGAAGTCCTGGAGGCGGGCATGGGAGGAGGAGACCAGGGAACTAGAGAGAAGGAGGTCTTGTGAGGAGCGGAGTGTGCGTGCTGGGCGGTACTTGGATATTAGGTCAGTGATGTAGTTTGGGACAGTATGGTGGACAGCTTTGTACGTCAGTGTTAGGATTTTTAATTTTATCCGTTGGGCAATTGGAAGCCAGTGGAGGGATTGGCAGAGGGAAGTGGCGGAAACGGAGTGGTTGGTAAGGTGGATGAGTCTGGCAGCCGTATTCAGGATCAACTAAAGCAGGGATAGCCTGTGGCGTGGCAGGCCAGTGAGGAGGGAGTTGCAGTAATCGAGTCGTGATATAATGAGGGAGTGGATGAGCTGCTTAGTGGTTTCTGGGGTTAGGATAAAAAAACCTTCTGCATGCAGCAGTCCCCCCAATACTTACCTGAACCCCATCAGGATCCAGCGGTGTGCACAAGAGCGGTGGTTCTACCGGGACTCTTCTTCCTCATTGGCTGAGACGGCAACCTCCCGAGCCGAGGGCGCACGCTGCCACCCCATAGAAAATGGAGCGACATACTACTGAAGAAGTTACGTGACCATGATGATATGCGTATAGTCGGAACCGGGCATCAGGAGGCGGAGATTGGAAGGGACGAGAGAGCTGGCGCTCCCCTATCAGATATCTATGCCTGTTTGATTACTACATATGTGAGTGCAATTTTAACTAATACATTTTAATATTGTAACCAGGGGCGGACTGACAACTCATGGGGCCCCCGGGCAATAGGGGATCATGGGGCCCGTGTCCTTGCCCAAACTTAAAAAAGCCTATGAAAAAGGTACCAGGGGCATCTCATGGGGCCCCCTACTGACCTGGGCCCTCGGGCAGTGCCCGAGTTTCCAAATGGTCAGTCCGCCTCTGATTGTAACTACTATGCTATGGAGATACCTTTGTGTGAGCATACCGCAGATCACAGAGACCACATATTTAAGGGACCAGGCCACCCGGAATCTGAGTTACCATAGAGAGGAAGCAGGACGGGACATCAGCATAAAGAGTGTTCATATATGGGAGAAGCATCTATTTAATGATCTTAGTTAAGGTGAAACAGCGCAAATGACCTGTAAGAGGGCAGCTCCATGAGTGGAGGTGAGTGCAAGCTTGAATGGTGGTGGCAAGCACATACTTGCATGGTGTGAAATTAACACAGGAGGTGGAATACGGATATAAGGAACACATCTATACACATCTATCACATGTACTGAGGACGTTTGCAGTGATTATTTATCGATTTCCACTAACAGTGATGCTGAGCACTGATTTATATGCACTAATTAATATTTGATATGGAAATGTGGAGGTTATTTATTTGATTTATCTGATTATTAGGTTGTATTTCACTACACTGATTTATATACAGGATGGCACAGCAATACATATATTTGTTAGTTAATATTTTCTTGTGGGAACACTTTTTTTGCTAGCAGCCTTCCTGGTTTCACAGTACAGGAGTAGGAGGGTTTAGGTTCTTTGTGGAAGGCGCAGGATAATCACATATTAAAAAAGGAGGCCATACTTTGGCAAATCGATTTCTGTAACACCAGCCTGCCTGTATTTGGATCAAAATTTGGTTGGTCCCTGCTGAACCAGCCGAATTTCAGTCAATCAACTTCTATACCACCAGCCTGTCGGTATTTTTCCGTTTGATTAGAACCGCATGCTATAGCCTGCAGAGCTGATCAGTGTATTCTGATAGTGGGCAAGTCTTCCTGCTGTCAGAATATAATAACTTAGTAGGGAGGATTCCCTCATACACCTCAAATGTGTGGATGGGGGAATCAGATCCTTTCTTTATCGCTCAACCCACTATTCTAACTTATGGCCTGCTTTAGGGAAGGAATCTTTATGAGAGTGGAAAATGCATTAAAGTTTTTTTTTTTTTTTTACCAGGCCTGTTTGATTACATACACCAATGTGGGATCCTTGACTTTGTATGTCTTGGCTGTGTTCTACATCTACACCCACACCCTCAAGGAACAGGTGTGAAGTGAAAGGATCCGTCTTTTTCCCCTTAGAAGGAAACTAACAAAGGGCGCCAAATGGATAACGCAAATAATCCCAAAACACAATGCAGGAAGAATGTACAGATACAATTATATTCTAAATGCACAAATATATAATAAGACACTGCCAAGTTCCTTGTATGAAGAGGAAGAGTTCTTTGCAACATTCACTGCTATTTGTATGTCCTCATTTTCCAGCTGGTTACAGCTCATTAAACCACGCAAACTGAACCTATTCATTAATGTATGAGTCAGGCAGTGTTCAGAGGATCCCATTAATGAACCAATTAATCTACAATACAAGGGTAACTGTGGGGGGACTTAAGCTGGCCATAGATGGGTAGTTCTTTTTATTTTTTTTGTTCAGCCAGATTCTTCCATCCACACAAAAGAGGTGGATGGAGGAATCCCCCCTCCCTTCACAAGGAAATGGTATTCTGACAGCTGCACCTGCTGCTGTCGAGCGGGGATGGACACACACTGATCAAAATGTGGCCAGTCCCTGCTGAACCAGCCAAATTTTCTTCTTGATTTTATCCATGGCCGGCTTTATGGTATAGTATTGCAGATTATGCTGGGCGATCTGCATCAAAAACTACCAGAACCAATCTACCTGAACCAAAAGCTAATTTATCAACTAATATAGGTCTGTTAATCCTAATGCTAAATTTACATTAATTTCAAAAGCAGGAGCTTCATGAACATTTTTGAAGCTCCATGAACAGCTGTCAAAATTGTGTGCATTGCAGAGCATGGTTGTGTTAGTGTTGTGTCAAAATTGACAGTTGACATTTGTCGTTTGCCAGGCTTTGCCAATCCCCCAACACTTCCACTGATGTCAATGTAAATGCGCTGCAAACACACTACAAACGCATCACAGATGCCTCTATGGCATTTACAGTGCGTTTGAGATGTGTTTAGAACGCATGCCGATATTATACAAAAACCCATATAATAAAAACCCAACACATGGGGGTCTGGCAAGTGTTATTTAGGCGCATTAACCTCCCTAGCGGTCTGATTATGTCCATATTTCTGTGCTCAAAGCGGTACATTTTTTTGCATGGAAATATGTATTTTTTTTATTGTAGGCCTGTAATTTTTAGGAATAACTCACTGAAATCTGTCTGAACAAGAGTCTAGTAAACATCCCGGGTATGTTAAAATTTGAAACACGAATCATAAATTATAATTTAATAAATAATCATAAAAAATAATAATATAATAATAATAAATTCAATAATATAATCAAACCAAAAACACTGAAATTTTAAATATAGCGCCAAGTTCGCACATCACTGAGCAAAGTCACAAAATCGTTTACAGTGTCTGATGACGAATTTCCCCACGAATCATTATCACTCAATTCTGCAAGTGGTTCTGATTTACTATCGCTGTTCTCTAGCTGATCTAAAACCGCTTTTGACCTAAAAGGGACACTTTTTTGGACGCCATGGACATTTCTGTTTCCAGGCAGAAAGAACAGTAAAAATGCAGGCAGGGCACAGGACAAAGCACTAGGGACAAAATGTATGTGAAATGGTTTGATACAGTAATGTTTTACTATGTGATTTTAGTGAATGTCACTTTTTGTCATTTTCAGATTTCCCGCCATTCCGTGCCCGTACGTCCCGACGCTCGCAGGGGATGGAACCCAGATGACAGATGCCGGCATCCGCAGGAGGACATTGCCGGGGACACTGCAGGAGGGACATCGCAGGAGCGCAGGACAAGGTAAGTGAAGAACAGATCCCGGAGCAGCGCCGCATGGTAAGCCCAAGTGTAGCTCGGGGTTACCGCTTGTGGTACTGAAACTTTACCCTGAGCTACACTCGGGAATACCGCCAGGGAGGTTAATGGGCACTTAAATTTCTTTGCATGTCCAAATGAGCTCTTACGGCAGGGGTTTCAAACTCAATTTCATCGTGGGCCACAAAATTATGGTTGCCCTCAAATGGGCCAGTTGCATCTGTAAGACTAAATGCCCTGAGCACCCACCCTACCCACCCCCCTTACTTAGAGTCCCCCCCCCCTTACCTTGTGCTGTTGCCAGGAAGAAGCTGAGGGCTGGGAAGAAGAAAGTGCAGGGTCTGGAGACAGCTGAATGCTGAGACCAGGGAAGACAAAGACGAGGGGGTGCTGCGGCTGCACTGAGAGGCGCTAGATTTGTAGGAGGAGTTCTGTCCTCCTTTCTGCTGCTGACTGCTGAGACATAGTGGAGGTGGAGATGAGGGAGGTGCTGCAGCTGCAGGAGAGATGAAGGAGCCACATAAAATGGCCAGATTCGGGCCATAGGCCTTGTGTTTGATACATGTGCCTTAGGGGAAAGCTAAACTACACAAATAAGATATGAAGGGGTTGATTTACTACAACTGGAGAGTGAAAAATGTCATGCAGCGGTGCATGGTAGCCAATCAGCTTCTAACTTCAGCTTATTCAATTAAGCTTTGACAATAAAACCTGGAAGCTGATTGGTTTCTATGCAGATATGCACCAGTTTTAGTAAATCAATCCCAATGATTATTAGTTAGAGAATGTAAAGTGGTCTACCTGGCAACACTAGGATTGTCAGTTTGAATCCCAACCACACCATCTGCCTGGAGTTTGCATATTCTCCCTGTACCTGGGTGGGTTTCCTCTGAGTACTCTAGTTTCCTCCCACACTCCAAAGACATGCTGATAGGTGATCTGGCTTTTGTCTAAACTGGCCCTAGTATGTGTATGTATAAATGTAAGTTAGGGACGTTATACTGTAAGTGCCTTGAGGGTTAGGGACTGATATGAATGTACAATATACACTATACTGCTAAAGTATTGGGGCGCCTGCCTTTAAACACACTTGAATTTAAATGGCATCCCAGTCTTAGGCCATAGGGTTTAACATTGAGTTGGCCCACCTTTTGCAGCAATAGCAACTTCAACTCTTCTGGGAAGGTTTAGGAGGGTGTCTATGGGAATGTTTGACCATTCTTTCAGAAAAGCATTTGTGAGGTCAGGCACCGATATTGGACAAGGAGGCCTGGCCTGTAGTCTTCACTCTAATTCACCCCAAAGGTGTTCTATCGGGTTGAGGTCAGGTCTCTGTGCAGGCCAGTCAAGTTCCACCACCCGAAACTCACTCATCCATATCTTTATGGACAATGCTTTGTGCACTAGTGTGCAGCCATGTTTGAACAGGAAGGGATTGTTCCCACAAAGCTGGGAGCATGAAATTGTCCAAAATGTTTTGGTACACTGACGCCTTAAGAGTTCCCTTCACTGGAACTAAGGGGCCAAGCCCAACCCCCGAGAAACAACCCGACACCATAATCCCCCCTCCATCAAACTTTACACTTCAAACAATGTAGTCAGGCAAGTACTGTTCTCCTTGCAACCGCCAAACCTAGACACATCCATCGTTTTACCAGTCACTCCAAAGAACACTGCTCCAGTGTCCAGTGGTGGTGTGTTCTACACCACTGCATCCAACGCTTTGCATTGCACTTGGTGATGTAAAGCTTGGATGCAGCTGCTCAGCCATGAAAACCCATTCCATGAAGCTCTCTACGCATGATTGCTGTACTAATCTGAAGGCCACATGAAGTTTGAAGATTTTTAGCTATTGACTCTGCAGCCAGTTGGCGAATTCACAGATGGACTTATTGCATAGGTGGCAACCTATCAAGGTACCATGCTTGAATTCACTGAGCTCCTGAGATTCTTTCACAAATGTTCGTAGAAGCAGTCTGCATGCCTAGTTGCTTGATTTTATACACCTGTGGCCATGGAGGCGATTGGAACACCTGAATGCAATGATTTGGAGGTGTGTCCCAATACGTTTGGCAATTTAGTGTATACGTAAAGCGCTACGTAAATTGACAGTGCTATACAAGTACCTTGAATAAATAAAATATTTTCAGGTGTAAAGCAAAAAACATTCTGTTAATTGAAACAGAACATCTCAGTGGGGTGAAGTCCACTTTTTACTGTTCAAAAGAAAACTACCAAGTTTTTAGATCAATATGGGGGGTTTTGTATTTTTTTTTAGTACACCTTTACTTTCAATGTCATCATTTTCCGTGACCACCGACTTACCAATGTCATATATTTCCTCCGATCCTTACTTCTCCGAAGGTCTTGACCACCAACTTACCAATGTCATATACTTCCTCCAATCCTTACTTCTCCGAAGGTCTTGTGACGAGGCTCTGTAGAATGCCCACTTGTTTCTTTAGAAAGGTCATCAATTTTATATATACTGTTTATCTCCCCATCTGAACTTTGCTTCTTCCCAAAGTGTGGTCATAAAAGCATCAAACAGATTCTACAGAATGGCTAAAAAACGTTTACAGAAGTGGGGACAGGTAAGTGTGAGCCTTGGAGAAATTGGTGGTGGTGGCAAGAGGCGATATTGAAAGTTAAACTGCACTACAAAAAAAAAATAAATATCCAAAACTAATATAGTTTTCTTTCCAGAAGTTGCCTAGATAAAGGTGTGTTGCACGCCACTAAAAATGTTAGCCTCAATAAAAGTTATGATTTTTGCTTTACACCTAAAAATATCATGTTGAGGGCTTCAATACTTGAAATCTCAGGAACTGTATTGTCAGTATCACTCAAATGCTTTATATATAACTACAACCTGCTGCTGAATGCAAGTAAACTGGTAAAGGGAAATAATAGGGAACAGGTAGGTTTTTCTTGCAGAAGAGACCTGCAATACCTGCCTGCGCATAGTCTTCTTTTGAATGCACAGCTCATTGTGCATTCCCAGGTCATTTGGGCTGTGCTGGAATGAAGGACTCCCTTGTGCATGAGCAGGATAATGCCATTCCACCACTGGTCAAAGAAGGGGTCAAAAACCCAGCACTTCGAAATAGACGGGAGAAGATGACAGCGGCCAGCAGGGAATAAACAGCTGCATCAATGGAATGAAGAGTTTAGTGCCACTTTAACTTATTTCTTTTAATATTACTGCTAGCAGGTTTAGCCATGAAAGTTATCCCTTTTTTAACATACTGATCAACTGTACATCTGGAACCACTGGCGTATGGAAAAAATGACTTATTATAGAGCAGTTTTCCCATCTAGGATGTAAAGGTTTCAGGCAACATATAGAAGTCATGCCTTCTAAAGAACAAGGTGGTGTCTGTGCCAAGCACCAGAGGTCCTCAATCTGCGGCTAGCCTGAAGCCCCCCAGGAACGATACACTTCTGACCCTGAAAATGACAAACTACCTTTTGGTATTGTGATAACATAGAAGTGTATCCCTGGTTTAGTAAAAAAAATTCTGTGCAATATTTTGAATCCAGAATACACTTACATGTTGGAGGCCCACATCTGACCCACTTTAAGATTTTATCTGCCCACAGCTAGGGTGTGACAAATCACCAATGTGAACTGATTGAGGACTAAAGTCAGAAGAGGCTGCCTATGGTCTCCAGTTCTGAGGTGGGAAGAGGGGGGGGGGCTCTGATGCAGATCCTGATGTGAAGAGAGGACTCCCAACATAGACATAGGGAAACCTGATGTATGGGAGGGTCTCTATTTGGGACCCTGATGTTTGGGGGGGTCTCTATTGTGGACCCTGATGTATGGGGAGGGGTCTCTACATTAAGGCTGGACAGCAACCTTGATGTAAAAGGGGACTCCGATTTTTTTTTTTTCCAAACCGCAATTATCTATAAAATATACATATATATGTGCTTGTTGTACTGGACAGTTTGGAAACCCTTGCTCTCAATGAAAGGATTTTTGGTTCTATCACTACAGACTAGTATAAATCTAAGTAACATATATGGTGTTCTACATTATCAGATTACATAAGGCCTGGTACAATGAATGTACTAGGTAGAATATGATGTCAGCACATGTGTGAATAGATGCCTTTTGTGAGGCTTAGGCCAAGGGTTGTAGTATGTGACATACCACTTTCTGGGAGCAGAGACAAACACAGCTGACTGAGCTCTTTCACATTCCCGAAAGAATTAAAGCAGAACTAAACTGTGAAAAAAAAAAAAACTTTCCTGCCTGTTCCTGACCTTCTTTGGAATGTACACTAATCTGCGGCGGAATGAATGAACTGCCTTGAACATCCACAGAAGTTACACTATTCTGGCTTAGCCAGACAACGTGACCAAAGATCCCGAACTCAAAAAACCAGGTGAAGGTATCTGACTTTAGTCTACGACAGCGGTCTCCCTGCCCGGGGGGCCAGATGCAGCTCCTTGGCTCTCCTTTATCTGTTCCTTGAGACAATTTTCCTCCAACTGATACCAATGATGGAGCACCATTCCTCTCACTGACATCATCAAGGGGCACTATTCCTCTCACTCATACAAACAACGAGGCACTATTCTTCCCACTAAAACCAACAATGGGGCATTGTTTATTCCCAATGACGCCAAGTCTATTCTGCTCCCTCTGGCCACAGTGGGACAGCCTGAAGGACAGTAATCTGGTCCTTTGTTTAGTAAGTTTGGGAGGTGGGGCCATTGATGTCACTACTCCACCAGCCGAGGTCTGGTCCGCAGACAGGCCCATGAACCAGAGATTTTCAGAGAGCTGTGAAAGGCTTAGTGATGACAATACTGAAGTAAAACTACAGCGCTTTGCATTTTTATTGAACAAACTTTGAAATGGTGCATGTCTGAGAGATTATACATATGCGGTTTACAACCACTTTAATTTAAAGCCAAACTCCAGGCACACTTTTTCTCAACGTTTATAGCAATTCCTATCCTGTATTGGAATTCACTAGAAACTTGCATCTCCACAATATAACTTTTTGACCCCACCTTCACTTCCTATCTGAACTACTTCAGCTATAATGTCCTCTCCTTCTAAGGGCCAATTCACAGTGACTTGTGCTAAAATGTATGCAAAATGGATGTACATTTCCATTCATTTTAGTTGTGTGCTGATGTCCCTTGTCATACATTTTGACATCTGTTAACATGCATTTTAGTGCGCTCTAAAGAGTAGTGCATTTTCACAGGATATACTGTGACATCAAATCTTGTGTGTGGAGGAGTGTGATGAGGAAAGACATATACTGTATGTAGAGAATTGTGTGGATTTCTGCTCCGTTTAGCTATACTGAATACACAAACCCATCTAGCGCACTACAAGTCCCAGCTTTCCAAATCCAATATCCAATTTGCTGCGGGGATGGGGGAAGCGAATCTTGAGATAAAACACAGCCAAAGGATCCTGCAGCTACCAGTAGACCCTGAAAGATCCAAAGTAGCTTGGAAAGACTATACTGAAGTAAAGGAGACATATAAGGAGATTGCGGCAAACAAGAAGACGCTATTGGATCCATCCATTGCTGTCAAAATGTGAAGGTAAAGGGCAGTTTTGGGCCTTATCCCATGATGTACAATGTCACCCGGAAAAAATTATTTGATTATACACGGATGTCCATTGCTAGATAAATGTTCAGGCTCGGGGTCAAGTGTAGTTTAGGGTGAGGGTCATATGCAGGGTCAGGGGTTCAAGTTTAGGGTGAGGGTCATATGTTGTCAGGTCATGGGTACTGTCACGGTTAAGGTCAAAGATCTGGTCAAGGGTCCTACAGTAAATCCTTTTTTGTTTCGTTGAAATCCGCTTACATCTATTGCGCTACAATGCATACATGTTACTAGGGATGCACCGATTGCATTATTTTAATTGGTCAGTACAAGTACCGATAGTTTCGGTCAAGTACTTGCTGATACCGATACTTTGCAGTGCAATTTGCATTAATACACAATGTATGTTTGCAAATTCCACCACGAATAATAGCATGCAATTTGAACAGGAATGCAATCCATGTCCATATCGCATGTGGTTTCGCCACTGCTCCTGTGTGAACCCAGGCTTTTCATAGTCTGAATTCACACAGGAGTGGTGCAGGGATGTTTCCCACAGTGGAGAGTGGGGATGTATACTATGTAGGCAGATACTCCATATTCTCAGTGGTAGGAGAGGAAAGTGGAGGGGATTTGAAATCCCTGCTGTTTTTCCTCTCCTTGCAGGGATGACAGTTAGGGCTAGAGGACTTTTGATTGGTCAGCACCCTCACATGGACTGTGCTGACCAATCAGATGCCATCTAGCCCATATGGTCATCGCTGCAAGGAGAGGAGAGAAAGCCACTGGGATTTCAAATCCTCAGACCTGTAAAGTGGCTTTCTCTCCTCTCCTAGCAGCGATGACAGTTCAGGCTAGACAACATGTGATTGGTCAGCACCGTCCATGTGACGGTGCTGACCAATCAACAGCCCTCTAGCCCGAACTGTCATCCCTGCAAGGAGAGGAAAGAAAGCAGCGGGGATTTCAAATCCCCAACGCTTTCTCTCTTCTACCTCTGAGATTATGGAGAATCTGCCTCCATAGTATACACTCTCATCTCAGCATGGGAAGCCTGCAGGGAAGTTTCCAGCACCGCTCCTGTATGACAAGCCTGGGTTCACACGGAAGCAGTGGGGACATGCGTTTTTGGACAGGAATCGCATTTTGGCAAAAAGGGCCAAAATTTAATGGCTGGAAAAGTCGTTCAAAGCAAATCCAAAACTGCCGCTCTTGTGGAATGCTTCTGTTCCGCAGTGGTCTGGACCTTCCAAAAGTGGTCCAAGGAAGGAAAACCAGCAACAGGGTCATTGGCAGCCAAGGTTCATAGTTACACGTGGAGAGCAAGGTCCGGCTTACATAGTCTGATTCAAGAGAAGAGCTACTGTAACTCAAATTGCTGAAAAAGTTCATGTTGGCCCTGATAGGTGTCTGAACACAGTGCTCACAGTTTGTTGTGTGTGGGGCTGTGTAGCATCAGACCAGTCAGGGTGCTAACCTGTGTCCACAGCCAAAGGTGCCTATATTGGGCATCAGAACAGGACCACAGAGCAATGGAAGAAGGTGACCTGGTTTGATGAATCATGTTTTCTTTTACATTGTGTGGATGGCCATGGGCATGTGTATGTCGCTTACCTGGGGAAGAGATGGCACCAGGATGCACTATTGTAAGTCTGATCCATGGAGGCCCCACCTTGCAACTTACAGGACTTAAAGTGTTACTAAACCCACAACAGTAAAAATCAGTCTGTATATGTAGTAAAGCATGCTTGTTATACTCACTGTGGAACCTAAGGGGTTAATCCTCTGCATTTTTTGAAAATGCTGTTTGATCCTGACTTCTCTGATCCTCCCCTTTTTCCACTGTCCCCCTCTTATCTCCTGATGGTGTGGACACTCTGCACATGCTCAGTTTAGTGTGTTATGCTAGAGAGGTTTTTCTTTTTTTTTTTTTTCCATGGAAGAGTGCATGTGATCAGCATAGGGCCAATCAGCGCTGTCCAGACAGAGGTTAGGAGTTTTGCATCCTCCTAGAACAGAATGAAAACTCCTCCTACAAGCTTTAACCATTGGTCTGCTGGACACTGATAGAAGTCACAAGACTGCTCTAACTGCTGGTGTGAAAAGGTATTTAACAGTTTATATTTACTAAAATAATTGAATTTCCATGTAGTGTGTATTGTGGGAGACCAGATATAGTGAATGCAGGGTTTAGCAACACTTTAAAAGGATATGTTACTGACTATTTGGTGCCAGATACCACAGCAGACCTTCAGAGGTCTAGTGGTGTTCATGCCTTGATAGCTCGGGGCTGTTTTGGCAGCAAAAAGGGGACCCATTGAATAAAAAAAAGTTATGGCGAATCATTGTATATAGCCTAATTAAGACCAGAAGTTACCCAACGACCTCCTTGGAACGTTATTTCACATCATAGGGAATAATAAATAGGGAGGCTGGAATTTGGTACATTAAAATAATCCCTATTCTCCAAACAATAATCCATACACACTCACTACTTAAAGTGGAACTTCACTCTCACATTGACTACTTTTTATCTTTATGCTACTAGAATTAGTAAATAGATGGGAAAGTCTAACAGTTACTTTTTTTAAACTTTTTTTTTTTTAATCCTTCAATTACTTCCTGGTTTCCAGGTCTAGGCAAATGATGCCATGCATCCCATGAGTCTTTAGGGGGGAGGAACGCCCTCCTGCCTGCACACCTGAGCGGGCGAAGCTGATTTCCAGGAAGTAAATGCTACAGAAATCATCTGCCCTTACTTAAGATGGCTACAGCCAGAAATGCTAGGGGGTGTTTTTCAAAGTGATTTCTCAGCAAAATAAAAAATGGAGACAAGGATGGATGGATGAGTCTGCTTTGATTATTAAAAATGAATTAAATAGGGGTCTGTGGTGCCCAGATGCAGTGTAGTTCCGCTTTAATGACCCTGTCACTTATTTTTCAATAAATTGTTTCTTACTGTGTTTTTCTGCCTCCTTTTAACAGCCTCCGTGAGCTACCGAACCTGCTATTTTTCCCCCTCACTTCTGTTTGTTTGGAATGAGCAGTGCATGTTAGTTGTGATCAGGGGCGGACTGACAACCCATGGGGCCCCTGGGCAATAGGGGATCATGGGGCCCCGTGTCCTTGCCCAAACTCAAAAAAGCCTATGAAAAAGGTACCAGGGGCATCTCATGGGGCCCCCTACTGACCCCGGGCCCTCGGGCAGTGCCTGAGTTTCCAAATGGTCAGTCCGCCCCTGGTTGTGATGATATACTCTGCTATATTCACATTACACATCTCAGTCTCTAGTCCATCTCAGGAGTGAGCAGAAGAGGGTGGCTACATTTCTATACACATAGGATGATGGAAAATGAATGTAGCCACCCTCTAACAGGAAGTCGGATCACAGCAGCAAAAAAAAAAAAAAAAAAAGAAATTGGAGCTTTGAAGGAAGGGGGAGGGGGAAATGGATCTTTTCTGAGTTAAGAATACATACTTAGATTTTTTTTTTTATAAGTCAAAGTTTAGTGTCACTTTAAAGGCTTCCCATTTACTCTTGTCATTCTACTAATGCTACAATAAAAATTGCAATAATTTTGTATTCAGCTCGTTACAAATCTATTACAAACACTACAGCATGCTCTGGGCTAGGAAAGACATTCATTAAAACTTGTATATTGTTGGATGATGGTAACTACAAACATATGAATAAATAACTGAACACAGATGTAACGATACATTTGTCTTCAGTACTGGTAGCTTTTGGCACAAGACTCCTGATGCAGACCATCCAGTGTGAATAGTACAGCTGGGCAGCATTTCATCTGCTACAGTAGATCACCCATCAGGTCCTCTATGTCTGTTTACATCTACCTACTAAGGAAAAAAAAAAGAAGGTTTTCTGGAGCTAAATATAGTGGATAAGAGATAACCTGATATAAATAGACACAAGTCTGTTTACTGTACATCTGGCAGCCCATGGAGTCATCACGGGTCTGCCAGTTTGTTGTCAAAATGTGAACAAACAAAAAGTGGAACAGCGCGGATGTCACATAACTTCCCATTCAGCAGGGGATCTGTTCACAGATCCCATGCTGAATGGAGCAGAGAGGCCCCAAGTGAAAGGACCCTATCACTCAATGTGAATCTCTGTATTGCTCATAAAGAACAATGGAAAAAACTGCTAAATAGGGCCTCAGCAGCTGCACATACCTTCCCTTTGCTCCCTTAGAGCTTGTTCACACATACAGTGCCCTCTGAAAAGTGATCAGCACTAGACTGCCCTTTAGAAGACATTTGATAGACGGTGAGTGAGGTGTTATGTTGCCTCCCCACAACCCTGTAAATTGCGCACTATCATGCCACAATTCTGTGCAATGCAGGGTGGTTGAGAAATAGTTCCTCACACCTGCACTGGTTGCGTTCAGTGGCAGCACTGCTTGCCAAATGCAGCATGCTGTTTAACTGCTTGCCGACCGCCCTACAGCAGAAATACTGCTACAGGGCGGCACGGGTGCGTATAATCGTGTATGTATATATATGTGATTTTGTATATCTGGGTAGGGGCACGTGCCCTACCCTCGCCGCCATTCGCGGATACAGCTGTCAAAACAGTTCTCCTCCCCGTCGGAGATCCTCGGAAATCACCAGGTGCCAGTGAGGAATCTCCGGCTGGGACCCGGTGATTTCCGTGGATCTCCAAAAGGGAGGAGAACTGTTTGGTTTACTAACAGTTCTCTTCCCTGTCAGCTTGGGCACACTGCTTTGGATGGCTGTGCACAGTACAGCCATCCAAAGCAGTGGGATTACAGTGAAGCACACTGACACCACCCCCTAGTAAACCACTCCCAGCACACGGTTAACCTTCTGATCGCCCCTCATGTTAGCCCTGTCCTGCCCAGTGCCATTAGTACAGTGTCAGTGCTTCTTTTTTAGCACTGATCACTGTATTGGTGTCAATGGGGATGTCAGTTCCCCCCCCCCCCCCCCCAGTGTCAGAATGTCCGCCTCAGTCCCGCTAAAAGTCGCTGATCGCCGCTATTAGTAGTTAAAAAAAAAAAATCCCAGTATATATATAGCCATTTGTAAATTATTATTATTATACGGGATTTATATAGCACCAACACTTTGCTCAGCACTTTACAATATAAAGGGAGACAATACAGCAACAATACAGTTCAATACAAGAGGGTTAGGAGGGCTCTACTCCTTGGAGCTTACAATCTAAGTGTATGCTATAACTTTCATGTAAACCAATTCATTTACACGTTTTGTGATTTTTTTTTTTTTTAGCAAAAACATGTAGCAGAATACATTTTGGCCTAAATTTATGACAAAATGTGAATGTTTTTAAATTTTTTACTGGACATATAGCAAACAGTCAAAAATATTGTTTTTATTCCTCAAAATTGTTAGTCTTCTTTTTTTTTAATAGCGCAATAAATAAAAACCGCACCGGCGATCAAATACCACCGAAAGAAAGCTTAATTTGGGGGGAAAAAAGGACATAAATGTCATTTGGGTGCAGCGTTGCATGACCGCGCAATTATTAAAGTAACAAAGTGCCGTAACGCAAAAAGGAAGGGGGGTAAATCCTCAGGAGGGCAAGTTGTCAAATTACATTTTTGCTGTGGCCAGCACATGTGTACAGCCCTAAATGGTTGCATGGCGAGGGTTCCAGCAGGCGGGTGGGGGGGGGGGTTGATTGCCCCCTAGCCACAAATGTGAACAAATCCCTACTTCTCTGTTCATCTGCCAGGAGTGAAGAAAATGGCTGGTACATGTGGGTACAGGAAGCAATGTGTCTTTCCCTACTTCCCGCATGACAGCGCTGGTGCAGAATGATTGGCTGATTGAGATCCCAGCTGTCACACAGGTAGAGAATGAGTCATCTCTGTCTGGGTTGTGACTTGGAGCTTACACAGGGCTTCCTGTCTTCACTCCCCATAGCCGAATGGAGTGTTAGAGTATAAACAAAGTGATAATAAACTGCTGGCAAGGGGACATTTACCTTAACTTGTTGCATTGCCCTACCTGGGAAGAGCACAGATTCACATTAAGGTGTGTGTAAGAACTGTACGCATGTTGGCTGGAGAAATGCAGCTACACAGGAATAAAGGAAAAATTTGTGCTGTTGGGGACAGAGGCATTTAAAAAAACCTGATGCTTTGTTCTGCATTGGCAACACACAGGTTGGTGTAAAAATGTGCCCCCATTAAAATGGCATCATGCTTTCCCTTTAAAGCAGTATTAAACCCAAAAGCAAATATTCATTAAATTGCAGCTTCAATTTTTAGATGTGATATCTGCATTAGATTTCTTTTTTAGGCTTTCTTTTATTTTCATCTGGTGATCTAGCCAGTACATCTGTTTCTCAAAAGAACAAGCTTTTTTTTCTGATGTATTAGTTTACAGAGATGAGACTAAACATTTAACACTGACAGGGGTGCTTACAATGATCAGCTTTTTGTTATACATGTATATCATTTTTTCCAGAAGAAAATAAACTAACTGAATATAAAGCATGCGCTGGAGTTTGCCTTCAATTTGTTGGCGTATTTAAATCTACTAGTATATCTAAACTCCCCTCCCCCCAAACTGACAATGATGCTGTCCAAAGGTGCCCCCTGTGCTCCTTCATTCAGAGTGTGAGCACTCTAATACAGGAGATGTGTTACTGGCCAGATCACCATGTAAAAACTGAGGGGAAAAAAGCCTAAAAAAGAAAACTAACGCAGCCACCACATTGAATGATTGGTAAGCTGCAATATATTATATTTTTGGTTTTGGTTTTAATACCACTTTAAAGGTTTTATTCTCTCAAATATAACATTTGCCATTCTCCGGAGTGACTGCTGGGTTTATGTACCATCTCTGTACATAGAGATCTCTGTCACACAGGTAGAGAATGAGTCTCATCTCTGTGCATTGCAGCCAGGAAACACGTTCTCTGACTGTATGATTTTACCTATGATGTTCCCACAGCCATCTCCCATGCCTGGTACCTGAAGATCACGTGGTTAATAGAAATATCCTCACTGTCAGCCTGCTTTGAAATGTCATCTGGTGTTTATGGGATTGTGAAGATCCAACATAAAGAAGCGTTACAGGTGACATTACATCAAACGAATTATACAGACTACCGGCGGGGGCCCAACTATGCAGGTTACAGTGGAGACAACGGATCAGGACTTGTAAATGAAATCCAGCCTGGAGATTGTTAACTAGAACTAATATAAAATATTTTCCCTTGATGGTAAACACTTCCTGTCACTTGTCTCCATCCGCCCCAGCAACAGCCATCAGCCCTAGGTCAACCCTCAGCCATTCCTTGACTTCAATCTAGCCAGAAGCTATTTCCACATAATCTGTCCCACTTTTCCATGTAAATCTCTGTCCTGAAATACTCCCAGACTGCCATTCCTCTGCTGTGAATGGATGAGAGAAGGAGGAGAGGAGGGGGGGAGGGGGAGAGAGCAGCCTGCGGAGACCTCAGGGTGTGTGCAGAGCTACATCCAGCTGATCCATCGTGCAGAGCAGCACGCACACCGCTAACCTGGTGACACCCACCCCTCCACATCTCCTAATCCTCTCATTAATGTACCAGACCCAGGCGCTCATTGTAAAAGCCGTGGGACCCGCTGGGATCTACACAAACACTCTAATAATGAGACATGTTTACCGAACAGACACAATGGAAAAACACAGACGTCGGCAAAAGAAGTCTGAAGTGGCAGAAATAAAGTATAAATGTCACTAATATACGGCACTTCCGTTTACTGAACCAAATCAAAGTCTATGTAAAATGAGGAGCCTCTTAGCATAGTGACAAAACTAGAATGTGACCTGATGCACCCATTGATGTGCCTCCATCCCTTAATCCAGGGGTGCCAAACTGGCGGCCCTCCAGCTGTTGCCAAACTACAAGTCCCATCATGCCTCTGAGAGTAATGCTTGTAACTGTCAATCTTGCAAAGCCTCATGGGACTTGTAGTTTGGAAACAGCTGGAGGGCCGCCAGTTTGACACCCGTGCCTTAATCCATACAACCAATTTATTTGTCCTGAGACTTTAAGTGAGGCACAACACACATCACCAACGAATAACTAGTTTCCAACATGAATTTTTATTAAAAGAATAAACTTCCCATTGCATACAAAAAAAAAGGATAAAATGGTAACAAGTTGATTTGTAATAAATCTATAATAATGCATTTCATACATAATTGGATATACTATGGACTGTATACCATCCAGATATCGATACATAATTACATTAAAATTGCATCCAAAAACTCAACACATTTCATGACTCTTTGTTCACTTCTTCAGGAGTACATGCATCCAAAAATAATTTTACATCTGCCACAGTACTTGTTAGTAGTGCTTATCGAGCACTACATATGGAGCCAGCTTCCCCCTTCCGCCCTCATTCTGACACACTTCCTCGGCGTGTGTCAGGCAGCACGGCTCCCGGGCGCATGCGCAGATCATCCACGGCGCAGTGCGCATGCGCGGACGGGACACAGCACAGTCCGCAAGCGAACTGACATGTCCATCCGTCTTCTGGTCACGTCCACATGAAACCAGCGTGGCGAGCAGCACAGACGCCACGCTGGTTGCTACATTCATGTGGCACATAATTAATCATTTCTAATTTTTACAGTTATATCCACAATTCATTTATATACATATTTATCACCATACATCATCTTGTGCAGTTGATTGCAATTTGTGAAAATGTACCCCATTCTAAGAATTATAAGACACATTGATGGTGCTGCAAGTGAGTATTCCTCATTCATTTACTGATGTGTTTTTTTTTTTTTCTCTCTTCTGGAGGTTGATTGGCCCTTTGTGATTGGGCTGTCATGTGTGCGGGGGGTGGTTTTTTCGGACCTCTTTAGCACACTTTGGTATATATATGTTGGATCAGCAGGTATACACTTTAGCTCTGAAGAAGGGGGTTCATCTCCCGAAACGCATCAGCTTATCCCTGTGCAGTATTGTATAGGTCTGTTGTCGTGGACTACCTGTTCTGGTTTTATTCGTTTTTTGGGTTTGTGAGTATATATCTATTTGTTTTCTTAATAAATACGTGGTGTACTACGGTAATGCACGATGAGAGTGCACCCGTGTCTGCTTTTGTCCAGGAGTACATGCATGTATAATATAAAACAGCTAAAAATAGATATGACAGGATTTCCAAATGGTGATCGCCATGGGGAGTCTCACCAGGGAGCTGTGGAAGTGTGATTCTGCAAGAACCCAAGGGGACAAGCCAGAAGCAGATTCAAAGTAGGTAGGCAATCATGATGGCACCCAAAGTAATTACATGAATCAAGAGCTGTATGTCAAAGTGTTGATTCTCCATATCCTCATAGAGCTCCATGAGGATACTGAGAAGCAACACTTTGACGTACAGCTCTTGATTCATGTAATAACTTTGAGTGCCATCATGATTGCCTACCTACCCTGAATTTGCTTTCTGTTTTCCCCCTTGGGTTCTCACAGAGTCACTTCCCCAGCTCCCAGGTGACACTCCTCATGGCGATCACCATTTGGAAATACTGTCATATGTATTTTTATCTAATTTATATTATACATGCATCTACTCCTGAAGAAGTGAACAAAGTCACGAAACGCGTCGAGTTTTTGGATGCAATTTTAATGTAATTATGTATTGTATGTATTGACATCTGGATTGTATACGGTCAATAGTATATCCAATTATGTATGAAATGCATTAATATGGATTTATAACAAATCAGTTTACCACTTTATCCTCTTTTTGTATACAATGAGAAGTTTATTCATTTGTTAAAAATGAATGTTGGAAACTAGTTATTCGTTGGTCGTGTGTGTTGTGCCTCATTTAAAGTCCCAGGACAAATAAATTGGTTGTATGGATCTCTTAGCATAGTGATGTCACCGCTTCCATAATACATGGGTGACAGTTCTGAATTAAAAATACCTGAGTCACCTTTCTGCCTTTTGTTCTCCTACTTCCTCATTGTTTCTGATGGTGCCAAGTGGCTGGTTGACATTCCAAAAATCCCTTACTACTAGATATCTAGACACTTAGGTTATCATCTAATATGACCTGTAGCCATTTGTTACTGTATTATTTTTAGGAATTTTTGATATTGACTGACCACCTTTATACCATCTCTGCCTTTTTCTTTTTATACCAATAAAAAATCTCTTCTTAGAAAAAAAATGTAAAGAGGTATTAAACCCAAAATCAAAAATGTATATTGCAGCTCACCAATCATTAGATGTGATGGCTGCATTAGTTTTTTTTTTTTGGGGGGGGGGGTTCCCCTTCTGTTTTCACCTGGTGATCTTGTCAGTACAATACGTCCTGTATTAGGCTACGTTCACACTAGCCTTGTTAGCAAGCGGCAGACAGGTGTTTGGGAAGCGTTTTTACCGTTTCCCAAACGCCTGGTAAAATTCTGCACATTGCAGCACATGGTGCAGTTCAAACGGGAGCGTTAGCGTCGCGGCAAAACGGACGCCTGTGGTCAAGTCAGGAGTTGAAGCCTCCTATTCAAGTCTATGGTGCCGCTCTGCAAACGCCCAGCCGGTGTTTGCGGTGTGGTTGCGACGCAGTTGCAGGGCGTTTGCGGAGCGTTAACACCATTCAAACTTCATTATAGGCATTTGTGGGGCATTTTTAACACTTGGCAAATGCCTAGCAACCACCGCTAAACCGTGCATGCGGCGTTTGCGGAGCGTTAAAAACGCTACGCAAACTCTGGACCAACGCTTGTCAAACGCTATAGGGGCCTTAGGCAAGAGTTGGAAAAACAGTCAAGTGTGAACGAGCCCTTAGAGTGCCTCCACTATGGAAGAAGGAGCACAGGTGGCATCTTCAAATTAACATGGTCAGTCTGGGGGGAGGGGAGTGTTAGCTGGAGTCTGGCTTCAATTTGTTAGTGTATTTAATTCTCCTAGTCCAGTGGTGGGCAACCTTTTTTTTCAACTGAGCCAAATCTCGCCAAAACCACGATTGAAATTTATTTTGAGAGCCACATTTTTAAAACTGAAAATACATAGGATGTTACACTGTTTTTAGTTTCAATAAGTTTTTATAGTAATTCATCCCCCATATAGTAATTCAGCCCCCATATAGTAATTCATCCCCCATATAGTAATTCATCCCCCATAGTAATTCATCCCCCATAGTAATTCATCCCCCATATAGTAATTCATCCCCCATATAGTAATTCATCCCCCATATAGTAATTCATCCCCCATATAGTAATTCAGCCCCCATATAGTAATTCATCCCCCATATAGTAATTCATCCCCCATATAGTAATTCATCCCCCATAGTGTAATTCATCCCCCATAGTAATTCATCCCCCATATAGTAATTCATCCCCCATATAGTAATTCATCCCCCATATAGTAATTCATCCCCCATATTAATTCATCCCTCATATAGTAGTAGTAAGTAAGTAGCAAGTAGTAAGCCAAGTCCCCCCTGTGTCAATTCACTTACCTTTGTTCCGCGCGTTCCTCTCGCCGTGTTCCCGCGCCGTTCCGGTCTTCAGGGCGGACTGTGAGAGGAGCCTAGCTCCTCTCACGTTCGTCACGCTGCCCCACCTACACACATCCTGACAGCCAATCACTGGCTATCAGGATGTGAGTGGCAGCGAGACTGGCCAATCATTGCATTTGAGCGTGCTGCCTTGGCTGTTTTTTTTTGGATCACGCTGCAGAGTCCCTGCCGCCCGAGAAGAGGGAGGGGAGCGGGCGCCCGGAACACAACAGCCGCATTAAAGCGTGTAAAGAGCCGCATGTGGCTCGCGAGCCGCGGCTTGCCGACCACTGTCCTAGTCCAACTAACACTTTATAAGTAGTTACAGCAAACTTTTTTCTTTCTTTTTGGATAAAGGGTTTACATAAATAACTAAAAGTCGATCATTGTAAGCATCTTTGCTAGAATTAGTTTGTCTCGTCTCTAAAACTGATACATTCTACTGGCAAATTTCTTCTTTTGAAAAACAGGCTGGATCACCAGATGAAAGGAGACCCAAGCCTAAAAAAGAAAACTAACATCTAAGAAATGGTAAGCTGCAATAAAATGCTTGCTTTGTGGTTTAATACCATCTTAAAGTGTTACTAAACCCACAACAGTAAAATCAGTCTGTATGTGCAGTAAAACATGTTTGTTATACTCACTGTGGAACCTAAGGGGTTAATCCTCTGCATTGTGTAAAAAAGCTGTTTGATCCTGTCCTCTCCCATTCTACTGTCCCCTAATCCATCTGCTGATACTACAGAGCTCTAGGAGTCACTCTACACATGCTCAGTTTAGTGTGTATTGCTAGTGTTTTTTGTTTGTATCCATGCATCTGCAAATGATTATGCTGTACAAATTAAGTTGAACAAAAAAGTGTTTCCCCTTCCTGCCATCATCTTGCTTTTCTACACTACACTCAGGCCCCAAGAACACTAGTGTTAGCTCAAAAATCGCTGGTAAACAGTTTCTAGTAGCATTTCAGGAGCGTTTTTATATTACATGTAGGGGAAAACAAAAAAACAAAAAAAAGCTTTTTGGAGCATTTTAGTAGCATTTTTTTCTGCTGGAAAAACGCTCCCAAAAACTCTACAAACACAATTTTATTCTGCTCCTAAATGCTGAAGCTTGAGAAAAGCTACTAGCCTAAAATTGTGTGCATGGACACATAAGAGAACGACAGAAAAATAAATGCAGATGACAGCGCCTAGGAGCTTAAAAAATTGCTAGTGTGCATGGAGCCTCAATCAGCAACTGTGAAGTGATGTCACAGGAAACAGGAACACAACACACCAAAAGCTTAAAAAATACACTCAAACTGCAAGTAAAACACTCCAAATACATCAGAAATAATACACATTACCATGGCACAATATCACACTTAACGCAACAAATATTAGGGCAGATGCTGAAATGCTTGCCTTCAGTGTGAACTGGTTCTTAAGGCATCATTGGGGCTTACTTACATCATGTCTGTTGTGCGATTGCGTGCAGGAAAGTCCCTATATGTAATTTTTTTTTTTTGTACAAATAATGCAAACCATGACAGTACCTGTATCTGACTTAGGTCTTGTTCATACTCGGGCGGAGATCTAGTCCAGGGAAATGACGTTCTCCACAAGGGCACACAGAGAACTGTTGTCTATGTGCCTAAGAGTCCTGGTCGTAAGCTTGGGACAGTGTTTGCCACATGTAAACACACCCGGTGGTTGGGAACAGTGTGAAGCTCGATTTATTAGACCATACTACCGTCTTCCATTCATGGATAGTCCACGATTTATGGGTGCTGCACCACTTTCTCCTTTTCTGAGCATTAATATTGGTCAATAGTGGTTTGGTAACTGCAGCTCACTCGTGAATGTTTTGTTTATGGATATGGATGCAGTGATACCTGTTTTTTACCAGAGAGTGCGATGTACCCATACTTGTGCTCAAGTACTTGCCGATACCAATTACCGATACCTTTGCGGTGCAATTTGAGCTCATAGAAAATGAATGTGATTCGAACAAGAATGCAGTGCAATTCCTGTCCAAATCACATGCAGTTTCCCGCACGGCTTTTGAGTGAACCCAGGCTGAAGTCAGTATGACAAACCTTATACACAGAACAAGTAAACAGTGCAGTGCTAAAACTATGATTGACAGTATAAAAATGAAATAATCAGAGTTCAATGTAAACAACAGTCTATAAAGTGCCAGGTGACTGGTTAAATTCAATGGTGGTGCTCCGTGAGAAATGGCAGAATTACACACTCACCAGATGCGTAATAGTTATACGCATTAAATATCACATCCAGGGGTTTCCTTATCAGATATAGGTCTGGTCAAGGTTATGGCGATCCTCCCTCAGGGTAGTAGTCATCAAATGCCCAGAATCAAAATTACTCGGATCCAGGTAACCAGAGGTCCCTTTAAGGGATGGGTAGAAGAGGCTGCCTTGCTTACAGGATGTCTTCCTTCTCTGGGTAAGGCAACAGACCACAGGCTGCAGCTTCACACACCCGGAAAAGTGCGTAATTCTGCCATTTCTCACGGAGCACCGCCATTGAATTTAACCAGTCACCTGGCACTTTATAGTCACACAGATTGTTGCTTACATTGAACTCTGATTATTTCATTTTTATACTATCAATCATAGTTTTAGCACTACACTGTTTACTTATTCTGTTTATAATGTTTATGTTGGTTACCTTGAGTGCTTAGCTGTTGTCTGGATAGCGCTCACTTTTACATCTTTTATTAGTATGACAAACCTGGGTTCACACAGGAGAGGTGGGGGAAACCACATGTGATACAGACAGGAATCAAAGGTATCAGCTTTAGCTATTGAAGAATTTGCACGAGTACAAAGCTTAGTATCAGCAATGATAACGGTATTGGTGCAACCCTACTTAGGAAGTTCACTCCGCACAGTTTTTGTGGACTTGTGTTTTGGAAGACTGAGATTGAGCTCTGCAGTCACTTTTACGGCAGTTGTTTCTTATTCCAGGTCACAATCCTGTGCAATGGCCTTTTGTCTCTTTTGTTTAGTTGACCATGTCAACTGTACTTATGCTGATCAGATTTTTTTTTTTCACGGAAACTGTATATGCTGTTATAACCTTTGATACTGTACCTCACGACACGGCAAATAAACTGGAAACTTCAGTCACAGAGTCACCAGCTAAGCGGGCACAAACAATTTGCCCTCTTTGAAACTCTGACATGACTCCATATTACAAGCAGCGCACGCAGTGAATGATGAAACTGAGGCTTCCCGTCTGTTAGCTAGGTGTCTCATCACACGGCGGAAGCAAAAGAATATTACACCACTCCCTCTTTCAGTGCGAAACATGTTACCACTTTCACACCTGCAAATGTAATGTTTCCCTTTTTTGTACAACCCTTGTACTTTCTACTATAAATCCCAATAAGTGTAATAACTATGGGATATATATTGGAATTTTTTTTTTTTATACTGCTATTGGTTGTGATCAGGGACTTATAATGGGACTGCGATAGTGCGGAAGGCAATCTGACACCAACTGACATCACCAGTGACAATAATACAATGATTAGTGATAATACTATAACACTGTCACTGTACTGACACTGGCTGGGAAGGGGTTAACATCTAGGGTGATCAAGGGGTTAAATATGTGCCTAACAATGTGTAATGTGTGTATTATATGCTGCTTTTACTAAGAGATTTCTTTCCCTCTGTGCAGAACCCTGTGTTGATTGCCCAGAGGCTCTGATTGGACACAGCCAATAAACAGGCCCTGGTCATGAATCATTGGCTAGGACCTACTGACAGACTCCTGCTATGTACAATCATAGCAGGTGTTGGAGGGGGGATTTGCTTGCATAGGCCGGCCGCCCGCCCGCAGTACATTGCGGGCGGGCAGTCTGTAGGTGGCTAAAGAGACATCACATTGTGACATTTCACTAAAGTTTAAAAGAAAAAAAAAATTAACAGCACTTTAACTACTTGGCAACCACGCTATAGCCAAATGACAGTTACAGCGCGGTTGTCCAGTTCTGGGAGGGCGTCATATGAAGTTCTCCCAGAACGCACCCTCCCCCAAGCCCCCAGCGTCGCGCACCTGGCGATCTCAATGATCGCTGTGTCCTATGGACACAGCTGATCCCATAATGTGGTAAAAGGCCAATCACAGCAGCCTTTTACCACATGATCAGCTGTGTCCAATGACACAGCAGATCACTGGGTAAATACAGTTGCCAGTTATCGGCTGCACTTTCCTCACGCTGACACAGTATGAGGAGGGTACTGTCGACAACTGGCAATTGTCCGAGAACAGATCGGCCCTGATGATCAGTGCTGCCCATTAGTGCCACCCACCAGTGCCCAGCCGTGCCACCCACCAGTGCCCATCATTGCTGCATATCAGTGCCGCCTATCCATGCCGCCTCATCAATGCACATCAGTGAAAGAGAAAAATTACCTGTTTGCAAAATGTTATAATAGAAAAAGAAAAACTTTTTTTTTCAAATTGTTTGCTCTTTTTTTATTTATCGTTCAAAAAGTAAAACATCCAGCGGTGATTAAATACCACCAAAAGAAAGCTCTATTTGTGAGGAAAAAAAGATAAAAATTTCATATGGGTACAATGTTGCATGACCGCGCAATTGTCATTAAAAGTGTGACAGCGCTGAAAGCTGAAAATTGGCCTGGGCACAAAGGGGGTATAAGTGCCCGGTAGGCATGCCGTTAAGAGTGCCAGGTACCTCCATCCAGAGTTGACACTATCTACATGGTAAAACACATGTCCTCACTCTGTTGAAGGTACGTGTTAGAATTTTTCCCTAACCTCTTCCCGTCTGGTCCATGTTGATAAACGGATGGGAGAGCTGCTGATGCGACGTTTCTAAACATCCCCCTGCATCCATTGCCTATGGTGACACTGTACTGCTAGGGTGACAATATGTTAAAATAAATAATCATATAAAAAAATAAAAAAAAAATGTAAAAAAAAAAAGTTAAAAAAATTATAATTTTTGGTTATAAACAAATTTGTTTTTGTTTTACTAAAAAGATAGATGAATACTTTTTGGCCAAGATTTATGAAGAAAGATTATTTATTTTCAACATTTTTGGACTTTTTCATTTATATAACAAAAAAAATCCCAGTGGTGAATAAATACCACCAAAATAAAGTTTTATCTGTCTCAAAAAAATGATAAAAAAGTCATACGGGTACAGTTTCGCATGACCGCGCAATTGTCATTCGAAGTGTGATAGCACTGAAAGCTGAAAATCGACCTGGGCTGGAAGGGGGTAAAAGTGGTTAATCAGTGGCAGTCAATCAGCTGCATCAGTTCACCTTGCTTGTGTGGATGAAGGAATCCACTAGCTGAAAAAAAAAAAAAAAACCCACAGTATATAGCCAGCTTCAGGGGGTCTGGGATTTAGAATACAGATAAGAAACTAAAAAACTCACTAAATTAAAGTGGAACTCCCCAATAGGAATCAAGACCGCAATAAAAACCCAACAAAAGGTTCTAACAAAGAATAAAGATTTGGCTTGACGTTGATCTGCGTGCCTCCAATACCAGGGCCCTTAACCTCCTTAGCGGTAATCCCGAGTGTAGCTCGGGGTAAAATTTCTATACCAAGAGCGGTAACCCCGAGCTACACTCGGGCTTACCATGCGGCGCTGCTCTGGGGGTCCCTGCAGCACTTACCTTGTCCTTCGCTCCAGCGATGTGTCCCCTGCAGCGTCCCCGGCCATCTCCTCCGGCATCCGGCTTCTGTGTTCCGGTCCCTGTGACGTCGGGACGTACGGGCGCCGGAACCAGCGGGAAATTTGAAATTTTTAAAAAATTTCATTTTTGCTGTCATTGCTGTTTCAATGCATTTCACATATATTTTGTCCCTACTGCTTTGTCCTGTGCCCTGCCTGCATTTTGAATGTTCTTTCTGCCTGGAAACTTAGAAAAGTCCATGGCATCCAAAAAGCGTCCCTTTACGTCAAAAGCGGTTTTAGAACAGCGATAGTAAATCAGAACCACTTGCAGAATTGAGTGATAATGATTCGTGGGGAAATTCGTCATCAGACACTGAAAACGATTTTGCGACTTTGCTCAGCGATGTGCGAATTTGCCTCTGTATTTCAAATTTCAGTGTTTTTGGTTTGATTATATTATTGAATTAAATTTATTATATTATTTTTTATGATTATTTATTAAATTATAATTTATGATTTCATGTTTCAAATTTTATCATATCCAGAATGTTTAATAGACTCTTGTTCGGACAGATTTCAGTGAGTTATTCCTAAAAATTACAGCCTACAATAAAAAACTACATATTTCCATGCAAAAAAATGGTACCGCTTTCAGCACAAAAAAAATCGGAAAGAATCATACCGCCGAGGAGGTTAATAGAGATTTTCAGTCCCCTCTTAATATACAGACCTCCTACCTGCAATGCCTGCACACAAGGCCATAGACCTTTCTTTAGTACAGGCTACATGCCAAGCACCACTCCTAGAAAGCATACATCCAAATATCCACAGATAGCAAGCTGTGTAAACACACAGGCATTACATAACTGGACACAATGACCATTCATCTCCTCCTCAGAACTACGTACACAGCAGAATTTTCAGGGAAGTGCTGCTTGCGGCAGTTCAAGGTAGGAAATCAATGGTCTTATGGGGTCATTCACTGTACAGAGAAGTGTGCGGGGCAACCAGGGGTTAACATACCATGGTGCAGAACAAACAATTTTATAGAAATTGCATACATACAAAGGATATACATTGGAAACAGTCATTTCGGACATTCAGGGCAAAATTAAAGTGCCTGTGTAAGGGCTGCCCCCCTCCCCCCCCCCCAATCCTCTAATACTCACCTCTCCAGTGCTCCCCTCTCACTCTTTCCTCTACTGCTGCCTCCAACACACTGGTATGGGCCAATCAAGGAAGCAGCCAAATCCCCCCCTCCATCATGTGACAGTGCTTGTATTGTGGTAGGTCCCCTTACCCAGAAGCAGTGGCTGAGACAGAACAAGTCCAGCTTTACACTGATTCTGTCACTTTGCCCAGCATAGATGTGACAACGTCTCTTAAAACTTCATTAATGTGTCCTGTGAATATCTAGCTGAATTGCCTGCATCCCCAATATTACGATTTATTTATTTCAGTTACTTATATAGCGCCGTCAATTTACGCAGCTCTTTACATATTTATTGTACATTCACATCAGTCCCTAACCCTCAAGGGGTTCATACATACACATACAAAGGCCAATTTAAACAGGAGCCAATTAACCTACCAGCATGTCTTTGGAGTGTGCGAGAAAACCGGAGTACCCAGAGGAAACCCACGCAGGCACAGGGAGAACATGCAAACTCCAGGCAGATGGTGCCATGGTTGGGATTCGAACCAACAACCCTAATACTGCCAGGCGGAAGTGCTAACCATTTAGCCACTGTGCTGCCCAAATAACCATACACCACTAAATGCAATTCTTACCTTCAGAGGAAAAGGGTCTAAACTGTACTGTCCCTTTAACACTCATGCCCTGGCATTATAATGCCCTTCGCATTGCATTGCTGTATGAAAAAAAAAAAAAACTATATGCTCATGTGCATTTTTTTGGTGCATGGACATGCATGGAGGACACAGGGAACACAGATGGGCACATGAATGTATTGCGATGCGAGGAAGCACACCAAGTACTATAGGACTGTGAGTCTGGGAATGCATTGTGCAATGATATGGATGTACCCTCAATGGGTCCTGGTGTTGTATCTATTGGACTTTTCTTTTTTTGCGTAGAGTTCAGTTACCTTATAGCAGGTGTTAAGAACTCATCAAATATATAGGCTGCATCCAATGCACTCAGCTTACAAAGAATGCCCAGCTTCATTATCAAGGCAACATTGCCCACATGTTTGTTGGTAGAATAAATACTGGTATTGGCATAACAACATTCCTTTTCTGATATCATTGCCATCTCTGCTGGGACAAAAGGGAAGAGGTATGTCCAACTCTACAAGTCATATACTGTAGGTATATTTCAGGGCCGTCCAAACTTTCTTAACAAAAAAGTCAGTTTACTGTTGTTCAGACTTTAGGGGGGTCGGACTCTGCCCAGTGGGAGTAAACAATGCCCCATCTCTGGTATTGGGGGAGGAATAGTGTCCCCTTGTTGGTGTCAGTTGGAGGAATAGAGCCTGATTGTTAGGGTCAGTGGAAGGACTTACGTCCCATTGTTGGTGTCAGTGGAGGGAATAGTGCCCTACTGTAGGTGTCAGTGGCAGGAATAATGCCTTAAGGGCCAGATAAAAGGCAAGCAAAGGGCAGTTTGGAAACCGCCGGTCCATTTTATAGTACAGCAGCTCTAAGAGCCTTCAGAGATCAGACAACTTACAGAGAGACCACCTCCTGCATCCGCTTAATGCCAAACAAAAACAATTCAAGTACAATATTTCACATTTCCTAGATTTAAAATGTGGTAAATATGTATTTAAATCATTATTATTATAATATTAAACTCAAATATATCCAGTCTATGGGATCTAGCTATAATGCAATACTTTGTCTCCAGTCTATGGGGCCTGGATATACAGTAATACGAAGTATCAGGTTTATGGGATCGAGCAATCTTATATACTGTAAGAAGTCTATGGGGTGTAGATACACTATAATACATTGCCTCCAGTCTATGGGGCCTGGATATACAGTAATACGAAGTATCAGGTTTATGGGATCGAGCGATCTTATATACTGTAAGAAGTCTATGGGGCCTGCATAAACTGTAATACGTAGTATCAGGTTTATAGGATCGAACTTATATACTGTAAGAAGTCTATGGGGTGTAGATACACTATAATACATTGTCTCCAGTCTATGGGGCCTGGATAAACAGTAATACGTAGTATCAGGTTTATGGGATCGAGTTTATATACTGTAAGAAGTCTATGGGGTGTAGATACACTATAATACATTGTCTCCAGTCTATGGGGTCCAGTTATACTTTAATACATTGTATCAAGAGATTGCCAATCACTTCAAAGACAAGACTGATGCAATACGTGAGGACACCTCCACTGTACAGATATCTTCCCCACTTGACACACCGGGGTTTATTTACTAAAGCTGGAGAGTCCAAAATCAGACTCCCTTCTGCATAGAAACCAATCAGCTTCTAACCTCAGCTTGTTCAATGAAGCTTTGGCAATGAAACCTGGAAGCTGATTGGTTTCTATGCAGAAGTGAGTCTGATTTTGGACTCACCAGCTTTAGTAAATAAACCCCACCTTGTCTAACAGCACAATCAACACTTTCCTCTTTTGAACTGGCTACTATTTAAGAGGTTACCAAATTTTTCTCAGATGCCCACCTATCCAATTGTCCCCTGGATCCTGTTCCCTCACAACTACTATGATCACCCTCTTCTTCTATCCTAGGCTCTCACACTCACATCTTCAATCTCTCCCTCTCTACTGGCACCTTTTCCCTCCCCCCCGAAAGCATGCACAGATCACCCCTCACCCCCATACTTAAAAAGCCCTCATTGGACCCCCACTAAACTGAACAAATTAAGACCTATCTTGTTGTTCCCATTCACCTCTAAACACTTTTAGAACGCTTAGTCTACAACCTTCTAAGCCTTTACCTCACTGAAAACAACCTTCTTGACCCCTTACAGTCTGGCCTTTCACTCACTCCACAGAAACTGTCCTACTAAAACAAAAAATTTGCTAACTGGTAAAACCAATGGCCATTACTCCATACTCTTACTACTAGACTTCTCTGCGGCCTTTGATACTCCTGACCACCCGCTGCTTCTCAAACTCCACTGCCTTGGCCCCCAAGATTCTGCTGTTTCCTGCTTCTCCTTCTACCTATCACAACGCTCCTTCAGTGTTACCCGTAATTCTGTTTTCTCCTCTCCACTTCCTTTTTCTGTAGGGGTCCCCCAAGGCCCTGTTCTTGGACCCCTTCTCTTCTCTAGCTACATCTCCACTTCTCCCAGGACCTCTTGATCTCAAGCTCCCTTGTCTCTTCCTCCCATGCTCGTCTCCAGGACCTACCTAGAGCCTCTCCCAACCTCTGGAACTCTCTACCTCAATCTGTCCAGCTATCTCCTACTCTGGCTGCCTTTAGATGATCCCTAAAAACTCCATCTTTTCAAGGAAGCCTATCACACTTCCAACAAACTGAACTTCCATTAGCTCATCTCCCCACAGTTATAACCTTTTGTACCACTTGCCCCACCTTATTAGATTATAAGCACCTTGTAACCATTTTGTATTGTAACTGTACTGTCTCCTTTTAGATTGTAAATAGCTGCACAAATTTGTGGTGCTATATAAATCCTGTATAATAATAATAATAAAGTCTATGGGAACAAGCTATAGTATTGTATGTAGTATCCAGTGTATGTGGTGAAGAAATACTGTACTACATTGTATTTAATTCAGACAGCCCAGTTATACTGTAATACATTGTATCATGTCTATGGGATCAACCTATAGTCGTATAAACTGTATCCAGTCCATGGGGTGTAGATATACTGTAATACATTGTCTCCAGTCTATGCAGTCCAGTTATACTGCAATGCATTAAAGGGAGTTTATCAAAACTGGAGCAGCTGTGCATGGAAACCAATTAGCTTCCATCTTCAAAGTTTAACCGAACAAGATGAAAACAGCCGACTGGTTGCTATACACAGCTGCTCCAGTTTTGATAAATTCCCCTCACTGTATCCCGTCTATGAGGTGCAGATATGCTCTCTACCCATCCTGTAATCCCTGGTATAAAGTCTATGGGGGGTCTGCCCATCCTGTAATCCCTGGTATAAAGTCTATGGGGGGTCTGCCCATCCTGTAATCCCTGGTAAATAGTCTATGGGGGGCTACTACCCATCCTGTAATCCCCAGTATATAGTCTATGGGGGGAGGGAATGTCTGCCTATCCTGTAATCCCTGGTATACAGTCTATGGGGGGGGGGGGGCTACTACCCATCCTGTAATCCCCAGTATATAGTCTATGGGGGGGGGGGGGGATGTCTGTCATATCCCGTAATCCTTGGTATATAGTCTATGGGGGGGGGAATGTCTGCCTATCCATGCAATCCCTGGTATACAGTCTGTGGGGGGGCTACTACCCATCCTGTAATCACCGGTATATAGTCTATGGGGGGGGGGGAATGTCTGCCTTTCCTGTAATCCCCGGTATATAGTCTATGGGGGGGATTACCCATCCTGTAACCCCCGGTATATAGTCTATGGAGGTCTACCCATCCTGTAACCCCTGGTATATAGTCTACGGAGGTCTACCCATCGTCTATGAAGGTCTACCCATCCTGTAATCCCCAGTATATAGTCTAGGGAGATCTACCCATCCTGTAATCCCCAGTATGTAATCTAGGGGTGTCTACCCATCCTGTAATACCCGGTATATAGTCTGGGGGGGTTTACCCATCCTGTAATACCCGGTATATAGTCTGGGGGGGGTCTACCCATCCTGTAATCCCCGGTATATAGTTTATGTGGGTCTACCTATCCTGTAATCCCTGGTATATAGACTATGGGTTTCTACCTGTCCTGTAATCCCTGATATATAGTCTATGGGTGTCTACCTATCCTGTAATCCCCAGTATATAGACTGGGGGGGGTCTACCTAGCCTGTAATTCCCAGTATATAGACTATGGGGGGGTGTCTACCTAGTCTGTCATCCCCGGTATATAGTCTAAGGGGGTCTACCTATCCTGAAATCCCCGGTATATAGACTATGGGTGGCTACCTATGCTGTAATCCCCAGTATACAGTCTATGGGGGGTATATCTAGCCTGTAATCCCCAGTATATAGACTATAGGGGGGTATATCTAGCCTGTAATCCCCGGTATATAGACTATGGGGGGGTATATCTAGCCTGTAATCCCCGGTATATAGACTATGGGGAGGTATATCTAGCCTGTAATCCCCGGTATATAGACTATGGGGGGTATATCTAGCCTGTAATCCCCGGTATATAGACTATGGGGGGTATATCTAGCCTGTAATCCCCGTATATAGACTATGGGGAGTATATCTAGCCTGTAATCCCCAGTATATAGACTATGGGTGTCTACCTATCCTGTAATCCCCGGTATATAGACTATGGGGGGGTAATATCTAGACTGTAATCCCCGGTATAAAGACTATGGGGGGTATATCTAGACTGTAATCCCCGGTATATAGACTATGGGGGGGGTAATATCTAGACTGTAATCCCCGGTATATAGACTATGGGGGGTATATCTAGCCTGTAATCCCCGGTATATAGACTATGGGGGGTATATCTAGCCTGTAATCCCCAGTATATAGACTATGGGTGTCTACCTATCCTGTAATCCCCGGTATATAGACTATGGGGGGTAATATCTAGACTGTAATCCCCGGTATATAGACTATGGGGGGTATATCTAGACTGTAATCCCCGGTATATAGACTATGGGGGGTATATCTAGCCTGTAATCCCCGGTATATAGACTATGGGGGGTATATCTAGCCTGTAATCCCCGGTATATAGACTATGGGGGGTATATCTAGACTGTAATCCCCGGTATATAGACTATGGGGGGGTAATATCTAGACTGTAATCCCCGGTATATAGACTATGGGGGGGTAATATCTAGACTGTAATCCCCGGTATATAGACTATGGGGGGTATATCTAGCCTGTAATCCCCGGTATATAGACTATGGGGGGTATATCTAGCCTGTAATCCCCGGTATATAGACTATGGGGGGTATATCTAGCCTGTAATCCCCAGTATATAGACTATGGGGGGTATATCTAGCCTGTAATCCCCGGTATATAGACTATGGGGGGTATATCAAGCCTGTAATCCCCGGTATATAGACTATGGGGGGTATATCTAGCCTGTAATCCCCGGTATATAGACTATGGGGGGGGTATATCTAGCCTGTAATCCCCACATATAGACTATGGGTGTCTACCTATCCTGTAATCCCCGGTATATAGACTATGGGGGGTAATATCTAGACTGTAATCCCCGGTATATAGACTATGGGGGGGGGAGGAGTAATATCTAGACTGTAATCCCCGGTATAAAGACTATGGGGGGTATATATAGCCTGTAATCCCCGGTATATAGACTATGGGGGGTATATCTAGCCTGTAATCCCCGTATATAGACTATGGGGAGTATATCTAGCCTGTAATCCCCAGTATATAGACTATGGGTGTCTACCTATCCTGTAATCCCCGGTATATAGACTATGGGGGGTAATATCTAGACTGTAATCCCCGGTATAAAGACTATGGGGGGTATATCTAGACTGTAATCCCCGGTATATAGACTATGGGGGGTAATATCTAGACTGTAATCCCCGGTATATAGACTATGGGGGGTATATCTAGCCTGTAATCCCCAGTATATAGACTATGGGGGGTATATCTAGCCTGTAATCCCCAGTATATAGACTATGGGTGTCTACCTATCCTGTAATCCCCGGTATATAGACTATGGGGGGGTAATATCTAGACTGTAATCCCCGGTATATAGACTATGGGGGGTATATCTAGACTGTAATCCCCGGTATATAGACTATGGGGGGTATATCTAGCCTGTAATCCCCGGTATATAGACTATGGGGGGTATATCTAGCCTGTAATCCCCGGTATATAGACTATGGGGGGTATATCTAGCCTGTAATCCCCGGTATATAGACTATGGGGGGTATATCTAGCCTGTAATCCCCGGTATATAGACTATGGGGGGTATATCTAGCCTGTAATCCCCGGTATATAGACTATGGGGGGTATATCTAGCCTGTAATCCCCGGTATATAGACTATGGGGGGTATATCTAGCCTGTAATCCCCAGTATATAGACTATGGGGGGGGGGGGAGGAGTAATATCTAGACTGTAATCCCCGGTATAAAGACTATGGGGGGTATATCTAGACTGTAATCCCCGGTATATAGACTATGGGAGGGGTAATATCTAGACTGTAATCCCCGGTATATAGACTATGGGGGGTGTAATATCTAGACTGTAATCCCTGGTATATAGACTATGGGGGGTATTTCTAGACTGTAATCCCCGGTATATAGACTATGGGGGGGGGGGGAGTAATATCTAGACTATGGGTGTCTACCTAGCCTGTAATCCCCGGTATATAGACTATGGGGGGTAATATCTAGACTGTAATCCCCGGTATATAGACTATGGGGGGGGGGGGGGAGTAATATCTAGACTGTAATCCCCGGTATAAAGACTATGGGGGGTATATCTAGACTGTAATGCCCGGTATATAGACTATGGGGGGTATTTCTAGACTGTAATCCCCGGTATATAGACTATGGGGGGGTAATATCTTTTCTAGTCTGTAATCCCCGGTATCAGCCCTGCTATCACAATAACAATACTGTATACATCCTTCTGAAACCACAGCCAACCCCACAGCACCCTCCCCGCTCGCTGATTGGTCAGCACGACACATTCTTCCTCTAATCCCCGCCCACACATTTGACACTCATCCCCGATTGGCACAAGGTGATGTTTGTCCCAGGCGCCCCGCCCCGTCTCTCCAGCACAGAGGCCGAACAGAGAAGAATTTCCCGCCGCCGTCTCACACAGCGGTCATTACCACCGGCGGCGGCGGAACAGGCGTTAAGCGCATCCGACTCACCGTGCAACGCGGGCTCTTCCCCGTTATTGTTGTCGGACATGACGGCGACAGCTTGTGTCTGCTGGGGAGACGGAGCCGCACTGCGTAGCCACACCCCGCCGCACGTCACTCCACATCATCACCTGAGGTGCGGGGGAGGAGTCAGCGGGTCATGTGATCTATCCAAACAAACATTTTAACTCATTAGAAACCTAAGCAGCTGGATGGAGAACTGGCCTGAGAAGAAAATGCAGAGTGCCTGGCTGTCAGGCTGATGAGCGAACTACAGCGGAGAGGCCATGGCAGACCCCCTTCTGAATATGCTAGTTGAATGGCCCTTTTCAGAGTTTATTATTCTCAGAGGTACAGGATATATATGTGACAGCACTGTATGTGTGGCCCCACTTTTTTTGTTGGGGGGGGGGGGGGGGGGTCAAATGACCCTCCCCATACAGGATATTGTGCTAAATCTGTAGGTTAAAAAAAAAAAAAAAGACCAGAACTTTCCCAAAAACCGGCATTCCCCCCAAGTCCAGCAGTGGACTGTTCCTGCTGGCCTCTCGCCTGGAGCTGGTATATAGGCGTGATGACATCAGGCACTATGTATTCACAAGAACACTAGCGTGTAAGGGGGCAGAAGCGGAAGGACCGGTGGATTAGGCAAGTATATCTTTGCTCTCATTACCCCTAGACACAAACGAGCAGTTAGGCTGGCCATACATTATACAATTTTTTTTAGAAAATTGCTTTAGATTTACCAAAATTATATAATATATGAGGTCAAATCTAAACAACACTTTCAATTGTATCCAATTAGGCCATCCCTTGCACTATATAGTTGAAGGTAAATGTAAAGGAAATTAGACAGAAAATTGTATAGTATATGACCAGCCTTAGCCCATGCAGTTCGGGCACAGACCCACTCTTATCAAGGTAATTAAGGAGCAGAAGAACTATTGCAACCAGCATATCACATTAACTGTAACTACATAGATGCACACCAGTAAGGAGATGAGTTTTATATAAGAAGAGATTAATAATAGTACATACATCCAATGTACAATCAGGTGTTATCAGCAAGTGGCCCAACAAAAGTCCTGGAATTGTGCACACATACCCAAGTACATATAGTCATTATTAAAGATACCTCCAGATGAATGTTTCAGCAAAGTTCAATTGGAATGGCCCCTAAGGATGAGGTGGTGTCCATCTTTGTTTTGGAGACCTGAAGACAAGCTCGGTGGTGATGGTGAAATCCTCCAACTGTTGTCCAACGAGCCTGGAATGGAGCTTCTTACCGACAGGAACTGTTGTGTGCCACTGGAACTCAGCCTATCTACTCTGCTTAGTAGTTACTAATCTGTCATGCAGCCAGACCTATAACTACCAGAAGTGGCCAGCAGATGCCCAACCTGGCTCTAGCCTTTGCTGGTTACTGAGCCCTAAGCTAAAACTAGCTATAGCTAAAATAACAAGAGCTGTATATAAACTCTATTGCACCAAACAGATTCACCTATAAATAAAATAAAAAGAGGGTGCATCAGCCTAGCGCATTACCGTAACTACTTCCCGAGTGCCCTATAGCGCATATACTGGTACAGGGCAGCACGGGTGCACAAAATCACATATATATGTGATTATGCATTTCTGGTTAGGGGGCATGCCCTACCCGCACCACCATTAGCAGCCATGGCTGTCACTCACCGGGTGCTGGCTGGTGATTGCAGAGCATCGCCGCTGGGGAGAATTGTTTGTAAACAATACAGTTCTCCTCCCTGTCAGCACGTGCACAGCCATGCAAAGCAGTGTGCTTACAGTGAAACACACAGACACAGCACATAGTAAAACAGCACAGTTAACCCTTTGATCACCCCTCATTTTAACTGTTTCCTGCCCAGTGCCATTAGTACAGTGTCCATGCTGATTTTTTTTTTTTTTTCAGCACTGATCACTGTATTGTTGTTACTGGGGATGTCAGTGACACCAAGTCAGTTCCCCCCAGTGTCAGAATGTTCTCCGCAGTCCCGCTATAAGTCGCTGATTGCCACCATTACTAGTAAAAATTTAAAAAAAAAATCCCAGTATATATACTGCCATTTGTAAACACTATAACTTTCACGTAAACCAATTAATTTACATGTATTGGGATTTTTTTTTTTTTTTTTTTTAACAAAGACATGTAGCAGAATACATTTTGGCCTAAATTTATGATGAAATTAGATTTTTTTTTTTTTTTTACTGGACGTTTAATAGCAAAAAGTCAAAAATATTGTTTTTTTTACTCAAAATTGTCAGTTTTTTGTATAGCGCAAAGAATAACAAATGCACAGGTGATCAAATACCACAAAAAAAACCCTCAATTCATGGGGAAAAAAAGACATAAATTTCATTTGGGTGCAGTGTTGCATGACCGCGCAATTGTCAGTTAATGTAACGCAGTGGCGTAATGCAAAAAATGATCTGGTCAAGAAGGGGGGTAAATCCTCAGGAGGGCAAGTCGTTAGAAGACAAAAACCAGCCCAGACTACATTTTTTTTAAACCTACCCCAAATGGCCCGAATTCATACTTGGAGCTGCTGTCACATGACAGCTCAGGTTCCAAATCTTTTTTCTTCAGGTTTTTGGTGTAGGAAGGTCCTGTTCCAAGTGTAACATTTCATCGCTCCCTGGTGACATGGGAAATTCCCATTGGCAGTAGGAAGTGCCCATCAGAAAGGTCCTAAAAAGGTCTTGAAAAAATATTCCAGTGGTGGGATCATAATGCTACAATGCAAAGGGCAGCAACAACAGTATGTACTGCAGCAGTGGGCCATTAGTCTCCACAACAGGCAGATGCGCCACAATGGGTCACATGACAGAGTAAAATTGGGCATTAGAAGGGCATTTTTTTTAACATTTTGAATGGGTGGGAGCATTTAATTTACACAGAGATGTTATTTAAACCTTTGATCACAGTCTATTGTTCTGATTTTGTGTTGCATGAATACAATACTGGAGTGTGGATTCAATGGGTGGATGACAGCTCTGTACTCTCAAGTTTGCAGAAAGTTTGTTTACATCCTGGTTTAAAAAAAAAAAAAGAAGGCAAATATGGAGGAGACAAATCCCAAGAAACAGTACTGGGTATTTCATTTTTCTTTTTTTTTTTCAAATCGATTAATACACAGTTGACTATAAATATATACTATTTTACATGTCAAGTTCTGATTTAGGCACCCCTGTCAGCAGGCAGGACTCTATCCTCCCTGTATTCTATACTGCAGTTAAAGGCTAAAATAATAAAAATGTACACATTTTTGCAGGAAAAAAAAATGTGGTTATTTTTTTTCACAGCAGCCTGCAGACCATTGCACCTGCAATCAGTGGATCATGGGTGCGATGTCAGATTCCTGCACACACTGCCTGCAGCTCTGTTGCCCATACCTCCATATAGGCTCTCAGTTACAGGGCTGTAGGCAGTGAGGATAGACTATGACCATGCTAATCAGTACATTTGTATTCCATTGAAACTGTAAGTCAGTTTGCCACAGTAGCAGACGGGACCCGGAGTTCGTTCCTGTGAATGAATGACCTGTGTGGGGCTCTGCCATTTTCAAAATGCGAGTATGTGCAGGAAGAGGAACCTCCACCAGTGTCACAGGGCGGGGGGCCCTGGTGGTGGGTGAATAGGAGCAGGTTACATGTTATACCCTAAATATGGGTGCAAAATGTAACATGCTCCTAAAGATGATCCTATGCTTAACCACTTGCCCTCCAGAGAATTTACCCCCCTTCCTAACCAGGCCATTTTTTTGCAATACGGCGCTGCGTTACTTTAACTGACAATTGCACAGTCATGCAATGCTGCACCCAAATGCAATTTATGTCCTTTTTTTTCCCCAAAATTGAGCTTCTTTTCGGTGGTATTTGAACAAAAAAAACCAAAAATTTTGAAAAAAAAGAAAACAATATTTTTTACTTTTTGCTATAAAACACATCCAGTAAAAAAAGTGAAAAAATTAAATTTCAATTTCAAATTAAATTTAAGCCAAAAGTGTATTCTGCTACATCTTGGTTAAAAAAAAAAAAATCCCAATACGTGTAAATTGGTTTACGTTATAGTTATAGAGTTTACAAATAGAGGTATATATACTGGAAATATTTTTTTTTTATACTAGTAATGGCGGCAATCAGCGACTTATAGCAAGACTGCGGTGGGCATTCTAACACTGGGTGGGAACTGTCACTGACATCCCCAGTGACACTAATAAAGTTATCAGTGCTAATAAAAGGCACTGACTGTATTGACACTAGGCTAGAAGAGGTTAACATCTGGGGCGATCAAAGGGTTAACTGTGCGCGGTGTGTGTGTTTTACTAGGGAGGCATGTTGTGTTGTATTGCTCTGCTATGCAGAGTAATCATCGCCCAGGAACCGGTGATTGACATCTGCGGCTGCAAATGGCAGCACGGGTAGGGAAAATCACGTATATATAATAATCAAGTATATCTGCTATAGGGCGGTCGGGAAGCGGTTAAACCCGGTTGCCCACCTGTATGGTTTGACACTTTGTAAGTTTTCAATGTATTAAGTGAGCCAGGGTATGCCCAACCGACTCTGTTTTGTAAACTCTTACATGACAAAATAAAAACAAAAATGAATTTGGGGGAAAAAAAAGACTGGTGACCCACATCCCCTACCTGTGACACAGGTCCTGAAACACCTCTGGATTTATGAAAGTCTGTACTTGCCAGATCAACCATTTATCATTCCATGAGATGAGCTGTAATTTCTTTGGGGGGGGCTATGGATGTAGAATATCTAGATTTCACTAAGGCATTAGCTTACAAATTAAAGTCTTTTGGAATTGATGATATTGTATGTACAGTATCTGGATAGAAAACTATAAAGTATGTCCAGAGGGTGGTAATTGCATATTTTCTGAATGGTCTAGAGGTGGGGGGGCCCCAGGGCTCTGTCTTGAGCTCAATCCTGTTTAACTGGTTCATGAATGATATAGAGGGTAGAAAAAAAAAATCAATGTGTCTGTTGATGATACAAAGATAAGCAGAGCAAGAAGGCACAACAGGATACTGCAACTTTACGAGAAGACCTAATTAAAATAGAGGGATGGGCAACAATATGGTAGATGACGTTTAATACTGAAAAATGTAAAGTAATGCCCTTACAAGGTAAGAATATGATTGCACGTTATTCGCTAGGGGGAGAACCTTTAGGGGAAAATCGAAGATAACAAAGAATCTAGGGGTCCTAGTAGATCACAGACTCGGGAATAGCATGTAGTGCCAAGCTGAAGCAAGCAATGCTAGCAGGCTACTAGCATGCATTGAAAAGGGTATTTACTCAAGAGATAAATAATTCTACCACTATACAAAACTTTGGTTGACACATCTAGTATGTGATCTAGTTTTGGTCACCAATCCTCAGGATGGATGACCTTGAACCAGAGAGAGTCCAGAGAAGGGCAACAAAGCTAATTAGGGGGCTGGAAGATCTCAGTTATGAGGAATGACTACAACATGTATTCTACCTGAAGAATAGATACTTAAGAGATGATGTGATTACAAATCTTTAAATGGTGACTGCATCATTCAGGGAAAATTAATCTAAGCTCTCTAGACACACAATGAAGTTGGACTAGAAGTGGTTCAATCATAAACAAGTTGCTGACCCCTGCCTTATGCAATCTACCAGTAGATCACGGTCTGGGCTTGCTGATCCGCCTTCCCAGAGCATCAGAGTGCAATGCAGAGGGACTATTTGTAAAGTTGGAGCTGTCAAGTGCCTCCTCTGCAGTGCTGGCTCCTGCCCCATGTGGAATGGGTTGCCGTGTCCAAGCAAATGCAGCCTGCAAACACACCTAGGTGTGAACTAAGTATGAAGGTTAAGATCACCTTTTGAACATGTGCAGTGGGCAGGAGTTGTTCTTCCCCGTAACCACTGCAACATTTTACCACTTGAGCGCCAGAAGGTTATACCTCCTTCATGACCAGGGCATTTTTGCTATATTTGATTGCCACTGGGTTTTTTTATTACATAAATGAAAAAACAGCAAACATTTTGAAAAAAAAAAAATTCTATTATAAAGCATCCAATTACAGAAAAGAAAAAAAAAAAAATTTCTTCATAGAGTTAGGCCAAAATGTATTCTGCTACATCTTTGGTAAAAACATCAAAAAATCCCAGTAATTGTATATTGATTGGTTTGTGCAAAAGTTTTAGTATCCACAAACTATGGTATATATACTGGAATTTATGCAGCTATGAAGCTTTACTGCAACGGCAGTGATCAGCAACTTATATAGGGATTGCGATAGTGTGGCGGGCTAGCTGACACTGGCTGGGAGGTACACTGCCACAGACATCAATTGTGAAAGTGATCAGTTCTAATACTGTACACCGTCACTGTATTGACACCAGCTGGGAAGGGGTTAACATCTAGTGGCAATCAAAGGGTAAGTATGTGTCTAATAATGTGAGTTATGTGCTGCTTTTTCTCTCTGCTTTGCAGGGAGAGGAAACAGCCACATTGCTGCACTGTGTACAGAGCCCTGTGTTGTTTGTAAAGAGACAGCTGATCAACAGGTTCTGGCCATAAATGATTGACCAGGACCTGCTGCCAAACGTGCACTGTAGCGAATCACAGCACAGATGGGGCAGAGGGTGCCGCGCACACGCCCTATACACAGAAGAACTAGATCACATACATGAAAGTGATCCAGCTTAGCAGCGGCGTCCACCCCCTGTAAATGTACTACAGTCAGTCTGCAAGCGGTAAAAATCAGTGCAGCTGTGCAGGGCTCAACCTGCAAAACCAGACAAACCCTGACAACAGTAGTAACAATTCTCTACCTACTCAACACTACCAATAGTAGAAAATGTATGTGAACACTAGTTTCCTGCATCCAGTGCTTTTATAGCATATTCATTTTTGTGCTAAAGGGATAAAAAAAAGGACTACAAATAAAAAGAATGTTAGTTGGTTCAACGAAGTTCAGATTGTACAGATTTCATTTACATTTTACTTCTGTAAATAAAGAGTATCTTCAGCAAGTACTGTATGCAGTCCACTCCTCAGTGAAGCCTGTGATCTGCTGGTACATCGAAGCGGACGACATCTATAAATCCATGTACAAGCTTACTCAGGACAGTTCCTGCTTATTACTTCTACATCTTATAGCCATGTGCAGTTTTATTTCTAGTTCAGAACACAGGTGCATTGTTGTCTATAGGATGTAAATATCCGTAATGCAACAATGCGTTCAGAGCCATAAAAAAAACTTGTATGCAGTAACTTGTACATATAGCATATAGGTGTAAATTGAAACACTGGCAGCTAGGAAAGGGTGAAGAATTCAAAGCGTGTACACATGTATGCACATGTAAATGCATTGTCTTTACGGAACATAATTTTGTTTTTAGATTTACTCAAAATCTTCTAGTAAATTACTTTATCTGTGTGTAAGAGACCTTATAGTACGCGAGTGCAGAGTCATCAGTGTCTGACAGCGCCGTTCTACCAATTATAAAGGCATTTCAGAAGCTGGCTAACACATCAATGCCGACTGCTGCCAAATACAGTGAATATAAAAAGTTTACACACCCGTTAAAATGTCAGGTTTCTGTGATGCAAAAAATTAGACAAAGATAAATCATTTCAGAACTTATTCTACCTTTAATGTGACCTATAAACTGTACAACTCAACTGAAAAACAAACTGAAATCGTTTAGGGGGGAGAAGTAAACATAAAACATCAGTACACACCTGCCATCATATAAAGTACCTCTCATTAACCCCAAATAAAGTTCAGCTGTTCTAGTAGGTCTTTCCTGACATTTTCTTAGTTGTATCCTACAGCAAAAGCCATGGTCTGAAGACAGCTTCCAAAGCTTCAGAGTGATCTCATTGCTAAAAAGGTATCAGGCGCTAGAAGGGTACAAAAGAATTTCCAAGGCATTAGATATACCATGGAACACAGTCATCATCAAGTGGAGAAAATATGGCGCAACAGTGACATTACCAAGAACTGGACGTCCCTGCAAAATTGATGAAAAGATGAGCAAGCAAGCTTGTCTGGGAGGCTGCCAAGAGGCCTACAGCAACATTAAAGGAGCTGCAGGAATATCTGTTAAGTACTGGCTGTGTGGAACATGTGACAACAATCTCCCGTATTCTTCCTATGTCTGGGCTATGGGGTAGAGTGGTAAGACGGAAGCCTTTAATTACAAAGAAAAACATCCAAGCCCGGCTAAATTTTGCAAAAACACATCTGAAGTCTCCTAAAAGCATGTGGGAAAATGTGTTATGGTCTGATGAAACCAAGGTTGAACTTTTTGGCCATAATTCCAAAAACCAGAGTTAGACTTACCGATAACTCATTTTCTATAAGTCTTCCAGGAAAGCCCCTTGAGACGTTGAGCTCCTGCCTTCAGGACAGGAAACACATAAGCCCAGAACCTTAGAAGGCGGACCTCCAGGCCTCCCTCTTCAGTTTTTTTCAAGAACCACAGAAAGGCACTAAAAGACATAACCATTTATGCATAAACATACATTACCATACAATACTTAAGGTGAGAAATCCCGGCTGTCCTGGAAGACTTAGGGCTCATGTACACTGCAGCTGATAAACTCACACTTAAGAGCTGTTCAGCGTTTTTTTCAGCAGCCCCTGAACTCACCCTAATGTTTTCCTATGTGTCCATGTACACATCTTCGTTTACAGGCATTTGAGTTTACAGTAGTTTTTTTTAAACGCAGACAATTTTATCAGCGTTTAAAACGCTAAATGCAGCAAATCGCGTTTATAAGTGTTTGCTTTTGAAATTTTTTTTTTAACTCTTCCAGTTTCCAATGCTGTCCAGAGCCTTTTTTCATCATGAAAAATGCATGCAAAGTGGTTTCAAGGTACTGGGATGGACAAAACACTGTACACAGGATGTTCCTACCCAGCTTGTCACACATTGGAATGACCAATTCACACCTCAAACCTCTCCCACCCTTGGAAACAAAATAAATGTTAATGAGCAACTCACACCTAATTATCTCAACACATACTGCTGTCTCTACTTCTACTCTGTATTATTTCTGTGAAACAGTCTAAAACAGTTAATAATTTACCACTTTTCAGTGCATTCTGGGCATTTGGGAGGTTTTCTCATGCTTGTCTTTAAAAACGCTTCTAAACGCAAACGCACATAATCATGGTATGCAAACGCAGCTAAACAGACTTTTTTAACCTACCTTTTCCAGCAGTTTCCATCGTTCAGACGTATCCCGTGTACATGGGGCCTTATAGAAAATTAGTTATTGGTAACTGGTTTTCTCAAAAACATCTTCCAGGACAGCCCCTTGAGACCATAATCAAGAAATTACCCACTAGAGCTGGGCTACCGCCTGGAGGAATTTGTGCCCAAATGCCTGATCTTCACTCGAAAGGAGATCCAGGTGATAATGCTTCACAAAGGTAGAGAAACTGGACTAGGTGATTGCCTTACAAATCTGTTCTGGCGAGGCACCGGCTTTCTCTGCCCAGGATGCGGACAAGGATCTGGTTGAGTACGCATTAACAAATGGGGGACGGAAACTCTATTAACTTATATGAATATGCGATAGTCATCCTAATCCATCTTGCTATGGTGGATTTGGAAGCATTGCAACCTTTCCGAACTCCCGCAAAAAGGACAGAAAGAGAATCTGATTTCCTGAGTCTAAGATAAGCCAAAAGGCTCCTTCTAACATCCAACAAACAATCTTTCTTCCTCCCTTATTGCGGGAGCAGAACAGAAGGTCGGCAATACTAAATCTTGGGACCTATGAAAGGAGGAAACTTTGGGAAGAAACCCAGGATCCATCTTGAGAACAATTCTATCCTCAAAAACTGACAAAAAAGGGCTTCCTGATGGAAAGCGCCCGCAATTCACTAACCCTATGGGCCGATGTGATTGCTACCAAAAACAGTGTTTAGAGTTAAAAAATTTATCGAGGACTTCTCCAGAGGTTCTAAAGGACCAAAGACAGATCCCAAACTGGACAGGACTTGACCATCACCAGCAGAAACTTGGAAAGGGCCCTGAAAAAATTCACTACAAAGGGATCCTGCTGTAGGGGGACCTAAAAGAAGACACTAAGGGCTCAGGCCTGCACCTTTAACGTACTAACGGAAAGGCACTGATCTGCACCATCCTGTAAGAAGTCCAAGACCATCGGGATATCTGGAGGGCTCCGACCCTTATCCATCAACTAGGAGTTGAATTTTTTCCATACCTTAGAATAAATAGCTCTGGTTACTGGCTTGCAGCAGTTCAAAGTCCTCAATGCCCTGTCCGAAAACCCCTGAGCTTTCAGGAGTTATTCTTTAGAAGCCAAGCCGCCAACTTTAACGTTTTTACCTGAGGGTGCAGTACTGGACCTTGAGAGACCAGATCCTCCCTCTCCAGGAGAGGGAATGGGGGAACCAATGCTAGGCTCCACAGCAGAGATAACCATGCTCTCTTCGGCCGAAACGGGGCCACCAGAATGAGGTATGACTTTCCTAACAAAAATTTTTGCAAGACTGCTGGGATCAGCCTCACTGGAGGGAACACAAAACAGAGACTGAATTGCCACACGTTTGTGAGGGTATCTACTCCCAAGGCCTGATCCCACAGATTCAGGGAGAACTGGAGGACCTTCTTGTTTTCCCAGGAAGCAAAGAGATCAGCCTCTGGCATGCCCCATCTCATAGTGATGGTTGCTAGAGACCATTCGTTGTGTGACTGGATGCCGACTTAGGCAGTCAGCTAGGGAATTCTGCACCCCCTTCAGATGGATGGCAGATATTGAACACAAGTTTTGCTCGACTCAAGACAGTATGCTGTCGGCAGTCACTTGGAGAGAACTTCTTGTACCCCCGTTTGTTGATGTATGCCACCGTAGTCATATTGTCCAAATGGATCTGCAGGTGTCGGTCTATAAAATCTGCCTGAAAGGCATGCAGCGCTTGCTGGACTGCTAGGAGCTCCCTCTGATTTGAGGATCTCCGAGCTTCCTCCAAGGACCAAGACTCCTGGGTCACTCGGTTGCCTAGGTGGGCTCCCCATCCAAAGCTGCTGGCATCGGTCGTGAGGATAACCGGATGTGGTGTGGTCCACTCCAGAGCCCTGGCTAGATTGTACTGTCTTCGCCACCACCAAAGGGATCTCTTGATCCTGGAAAGGAGTGGGACTGGAAGCTCCAGTGCAGACCTGTCTCCGTTGCAAACCCTCAGGAGAAAAGGCTGCAGTAGGCGCTGGTGGAATCTCGCTCAGGGGACAGCCCTCATGATATCCCTTACTGTAATAGCTAAATTGTTCTGCAGCTCCGCCAGCACCTAATCTATTTTGAGAATCTTCTCCCATGGAAGATCTTCCTTTCTACCGAAAAAATCTCATACCCAAGATAGGCGACTCTCTGGGAGGGAGCTAAACATGACTTGTCTCTGTTTATGAGCCACCCCAGACTCTGAAGGAAGTCCTGGGCAATCTGCAGATCCTCTGTCAACTGTTGCTGAGACCTGGCCAAGAAGAGATCATCCAGATAGGGAATTATTGTAATAGACCTCAAGCTTAGGGGTGCCAAGGCCTCCGCAAGCACCTTTGTAAAAATGATTGGTGTTGAGGCCAGACCAAAAGGCAGGGCCCGACACTGCCAGTGCTGGATCTCTGTACTGATTCTTACCGCTATCCTTAGGCATTTCTGACACAAAATGTATGGGGATGTGAAGATGCACATCCCTCAGATATAGTGTAGCTATGAAAAAATATGGGTAAAAGATGTTTCTTACAAAGATAGATTCCATTCTGAAGTGTTTGTATCTTAAAGGACTGATTGAGAGGGCGCAGGTTTAAGATAAGGCGTGCCTGAGGGCTTTTTTACTGAGAAAACATGGGAATAAAATCCCAACCCCTGCTCGTTCTGGGGAAACTGAGTAAGGACCCATTTAGCCACCAGATCTCCAATCAGGCCACATAGAGCCTACGACTTCTCCTGATACCTGGGAAGGTTGGTTACCAGATACCTAGCGGGGGGACTAGTGTCGAACTCCAACCTGTACCCATTCTCTATCAAGTCCAGGATGTACAGGTTTGAGGAGATTGATGCCCACTGAGGGAGAAAGGTCCCCAGTCTTCCTCCCACTGGGACGCTTGAGTCATTGCGACTTGGTGGGTCCCTGAGGATTGAATAAGATTTCCCCCCCCTTACCATTGTGGCCTGTCCAATGCTTCTTGGGCTGCACATCCCTGCTTTGCTGGACCTGCGTTTTCTGATGAAAAACCCTCCCGGAGTAAGATCTCTTCTTACTCTCTGAAAATGCCCTCTTTATCGGCTGTACACTCCAAGGCCTCCTCGAGACTTGGACCGAAAAGGTTATCGCCTGAAAAGGGTAAGGCACAAAAGGACTCTTTGGACGCTGAGTCTCCTTGCCCAACCAAAATGCCCTTGTAGCTGCATTCACCAGGGCAGATGTTCATGCAGCTAGTTTGATTCGGCCAAGGCATCAGCAAGGAAACCTGCCACTCTAAACAGCAAAGGAAAGGACTTTAGTATTTGCTGTCTGGAGGTCCCTGCTGAAAAACGTGTTTGTAACTGGGTAAACCAGCATTCTACATTTCTTGCGACACAGGTGGACGATAAAGCCGGTTTGAAGCTGATAGAGGTAGAATCCCAGGCCTTCGGTTTAAAATCTCTCCTCTCTTATCCATAGGAGATCTTAGAGCCCTCATATCTTCAAATGTTAGGTCCGTTTTCTTAGAGACTTTAGATAAGGGGGGCATCCAACTTTAGAACCTTGTTCCATGGCTTGGATCCATCGTCCTCAAAAGGAAATCTACTTTTAGGACTACTGGAGAAAAAGGGCTTTCAGGTTTCTTCCACTCGACCAGAAAGACCCTAGCCTTTTTAGCATGCAAACCCCAATACATGAGGTCATATATCCTCCTCCTCCTCCTCAGTCTCTTAAGGTTTCATAGATAGCCTTAAGGAGGTCATCTACCTCATCAAGGGTCAACTTGTACCTGGAACCCCTGGAGGAGACACGTTCTCAGTCATCCTCCTCTGAGCCAGACCCTGCTTGGGAAGAGGCAAGGAACCTAGGATCCTCCTCCCTTCGGCTCAAAGCCTCTGATACTGCAGTACCCGCAGACAGGGTCCAAGACCCTAGCGGCATCTGCATTCTATCTAGTAAGGATCTAAATTACTGAAATGTAGTCTTCATATAATTATATATATATATATAATTATATATATATATATATATATATATATATAAAAAAATAAATAATGGAGGGGAGCACCTTATGGCAGGCTGTAAATGGCTCATCCTTAGCCAGACTATCCACACAATTGCGGAATAAGGGCTTTTCCCAAACTAAACACAATTTCACTGCACAAACTACACACTTCCTCAATACAGGAGACAATCAGCCCAGGCTCCCTATCCCTCACACCACTGTGCTGGAGGAGAAACCAGAAGTGTGCCCCACCATCACCTGAACTCAGAGACTGGGAAGATCACCCTCAGGAGTCAGCAAGAGGGAATCTACCTGAGAGGAGCCTGTGCCTGAGGAACCAGGGTCCGCCTGCTGGGGGGGGGGGGGGGGGGGACCAGCACCCCCCCCCCCCCCCAGCACCATCCATCATATTCCTATGGTGTGGTACCCACAGCCTCTGCTGTGTCGGTCTTCCCCCACTGAGGACTGGAAGACAAGAGAAGCGCAGCCCCACTCCTCTCTGAGATGGTATTATGCCGGGTAAGGAGGTACATACCTAGATAGAAGCCTACCAGCACCACACTTGAGTAGGGCTCCTACACAGGTTCCGAAAAGTGCAACCTATCCTTTCCGAGGAAGCACAAATACTGAAGAGGAAGGCCTGGAGGTCCAACTTTTAAGATTCGGAGCTTACGTGTTTCCTGTCCTGGAGGGAGGAGCTCAACATCTCAAGGGGCTCTCCTGGAAGACATTTTTTAAAAAGATTTGGCGCAAAAACACTGCACATAACCAAAAAAACACCATACCCACAGTGAAACGTGGTGGCAGCATCATGCTTTGGGGCTGTTTTTCTTCAGCTGTAACCTGGGCCTTAGTCAAGGTAGAGGGAATTATGAACACTTCTAAATACCAGTCAATATTGGTACAAAACCAGGCTTCTGCTAGAAAGCTGAACATGAAGAGGAACTTCATCTTTCAGCATGACGACAACCCAAAGCATACATCCAAATCAACAAAGGAATGGCTTCACCAGAAGAAAATTAAAGTTTTGGAATGGCCCAGACCTAAATCTGATCGAAAATCTGTGGGGTGATCTAAAGAGGGCTATGCACAGGAGATGCCCTCACAATCTGACATATTTGGAGCATTTTTGCAAGGAAGAGTGGGCAAATATTGTCAAATCCAGTTGTGCCACGCTGAGACTCATACCCAAAAAGACCGAGTGCTGTAATAAAATCAAAAGGTGCTTCAACAAAGTATTAGTTTAAGGGTGAACACACTTATGCAAACATTATTTTAGTTTTTTTTTTACTTCCCTCCACCTAAAATATTTCAGTTTGTCGTTCGAGTTGTACAGTTTATAGGTTACATTAAAAGGTGGTAACAGTTCTGAAATGATTCATCTTTGTCTCTTTTTTTTTTACATCACAGAAACCTGACATTTTAACAGGGATGTGTAGACTTTTTATATCCACTGTACATATCTGTAACTACTTAACCACTTGCCTACTGGGCACTTTCACCCCCTTCCTGCACAGGTCAATTTTCAGTGCTGTCGCACTTTGAATGGTAATTGCGTGGTCATACACCACCACCCAAACCAAATTTATTTATTTTTTTTTTTTTAGACAAAGCTTTCTTTTGGTGGTATTTAATCACCACTGTTTTTTTATTTTTTGCTAAACAAACTAAAGTAACACAAAATTTTGAAGAAAAAAAAAAAGTTTCTTAATTTCTGTTATAAAATTTTGTAAGTATTTTTTCTCCTTCACTGATGTGTGCTGATGAGGCTGCACTGATAGACTGCACCTGACAGGCATCATTGATGTGCACCGATATGTGGCTGCACTGATAATCAGGGCACTGATGATCAGTATAGATGTCCCCTCCAAGGAATGCCGCTTACTAGCTCTCTTCACACACTGTCAGCATGAGGAAAGGACTGCTGATAACCAGCATTTTCTGTTTACATCTGATCAGCTGTGATTGGACACAGCTGATCACATGGTAGAGCCTACGCAATCGGCTCTTTACTACGATCAGTGATCCGCTGTGTCCTAGAGACACAGCACACTGCCAATCACCGGAGTGCGCATGCGCAGATAGAGTGGGAAAACGTCATCTGACATCCTCCCAGAACAAGAGCACTCCCGCCTGTCTGTCATTTCCTTATACAGCGGGTGGGAGGCAGTTAAAGAGAGTGTATTATGGTTTTAGACACCATTCCTTTGTTTGGCATGGTCAAGACTTTGATAAGATTTGGAATTTATGGACAGGTGCATTTGACCTGCCTCAAGTACCTTTTGTATTCCCAGAAACTTGTATAAGGGGGAGAAGCAGTTGTTAAGATGAGCAAAACCCATTTAAACCGGGCCCTCACATTTTCCACATTTAGAAGCCCCTTGTTTATAAAACTCAATAGTTCAAGCTGGAATTTACATACTCATCACAGTGACCTATTCCTTATCAGACAGTTTAGTTTAAAGTTTCAGTCAGAGTTCTAAAGTTGGCAGTGTCTGCTGGGCTGTCTTCTTATCTATTCCATAATGCTCTAGGAATCCTGTGTCGTGTTTAAAAAAAAAAAAAAAAAAAACCTTAAGAAAAAAACCAGGTAAAACTGACCCCAAACCATTAGTGACCATTTAAGGCATAAGATTACTAAAAAAACAGCTGCTCTCTGAATTACATCTCTAGTTTAGGATTAATTATTTCACTACACACAGGGTACTATGGGGTGGTATAATGAGTACCTGATTGGTAGGATTAGTACTTGCTAATTAGGACAAATATCAAGAGAGGCATAAGAGACTTTTTTTTTTTTAAAGTATGCTGCACATACACATAGACGTGGCTTCAAAAGTAATTAAAAACGTCTAAATTGGCAGAGAAACTACAAAAAAAAAAAAGTTAAGTCAACAAAAAGGTAAGCTAACAAGAAAGCACGATGTATTAAAGAGGCATTAAACTGAAAACCAAAATTGTATTACAGTGCATTCATAAAGTATTCAGACTGCCTTCACTCTTCAATGTTGTGTTGCAGTCTGATACTACAGTTGTTTAAAATAATTTATCTTTCCTCATTAATCTACGCCATTATGACAAAGTGAAAACACAATTTAAGAAAGGTTTGCAAAATGTATGAAAAAGGAAAAACTGAAATATCACATTGGCATAAGTATTCAGACCCTTTGCAACAACACTTCAAATTTAGCTCAGGTGCCTCCCATTTCACTTGATCATTGCTGAGAAATCTCTACACCTTGATTGGAGTCCACGTGGTAAATTAAATTGATTGGACATGATTTGGAAAGGCACACACCTCTCTATAAAAGGCCTCACAGCTAACAATGTTTCACAGCAAAAGCCATGAGGTCAAAGAAATTGCCTGCAGAGCTCAGAGAACAGGATTATTGCAAGGCACAGATCTGGGGAAGGCTACACTGCACTGAAGGTTTCCAAGAACACAGTGGCCTCCATAATGCTCAAATGAAAGACATTTGGCACAACCAGGACTTTTCCCAAGAGCTGGTTGTCCAGCCAAACTGAGCAATTGGGGGAGAAGGGCCTTCGTAAGAGAGGTGACCAAGAACCCGAAGGACACTCTGAGCTCCAGAGATCTTGTGTGGAGATGGGACAAAGTTCCAGAAGGTCAATCATCACTGCAGTCCCTCCACCAATCTGGGCATTATGGCAGAGTGACTAGACATAAGACACTCCTCAGTGAAAAACATGAAAGCCTGCTTATATTTGCAAAACAAAAAAGCACCTGAAGAACTCTCAGATTGTGAGGAACAAGATTCTCTGGTCTGATGAAACCAAGATTGAACTGTTTGGCCTCAGTTCTAAATGTTATGTGTGGAGGAAACCAGGCACCGCTCATCACCTGCCTAATACCATCCCAACAGTGAAGCATGATCGTGGCAGGATCATGCTATGGGGGTGTTTTTCAGCAGCAGGAACTGGGGTTGAGGGAAAGCTGAACGGAGCAAAGTAGAGAGATTTCCGCAATGAAAACCTGTTTCACAGTGCTCTGGACCTCAGACTGGGCCAAAGGTTCACCTTCCAACATTGCAATGATCCTAAGCACACAGAGAACACAGAAGTGGCTTAGGGACAACTCTGTGAATGTTCTAGAGTGGCCCAGCCAGAGCCCTGACTTGAACATCTCTGGAGAGACCTGAAAATGGCTGTCCAACAGTACCCATCAAACCTCACTGAGATCGAGAGGATTTGCAAAGAATGGCAGAAAATTCCCCAATCTAGGTGTGCAAATCTTGTCATGTCATACATAAAAAGACTCCAGGCTGTAATTGCTGCATGCTTCAACTAAGTACTGAATAAAGGGTCTAAATACTTAAAGTACATGTGATATTTCAGATTTTTCTTTTAATAAAATGCACAAACTTTTGTTTTCATTTTGTCATTATGGGGCACTGAATGTAGATTGAGAAAAAAAATGAATTTAAACAACTGTATAAGGCTGCAAAAAAAAAAAATTGATAAAAAGTGAAGTGGGTCTGAATACTTTATAAATGCACTGTATATTGCAGCTTACCGATCATGATCATTAAATGTGGTGCCTGCATTAGTTTTCTTTTTGGCTTTTTCCTTTTGTTTTTACCTGGTGATCTGCCCAGTAACACAACTCCTGTATTAGCAAGACACCACTGTGGATGAATGAACACAGGAGGCACGGGGGGGCAGCAGCACTGTCATCTTCTGGGGAAGGGGGTGTTGAATGCGTTAGCAGATTGAAATACAATACCAAACCGAAACCAAAATACAGCCCACATTTATATTCAGTTACAGTTTTTTTTTCTTCTGGGATAAAAGTTTTACACAAATAAAAACTAGTCATTTTATTTACCCCTGCAAGTATTAAGTGGTCTGTATCATCCATGTAAACTGATAAATTCTGCTGGAGAGCTTGTGATTTTGAAATACAACAGACTTGCCAGATAAAATTAGAAGGAAACAAGTCTAATTATAGGAAACTAATTCAGCCATCATATAAGCATTGGGAAGCTGCATTATAAATATTTGCTTTTGGGTTTTAAGACTGCTTTAAAAAGGAGAGGCTGTTGATAGAGTCACGTATCATTAACATCTTTTTCTCAACATGTTCACTATTGCCATTTCCCTCTATTAAAAGACTATGGAAGACAACAGAGGTTACACAAAGAATAGGGGGAAACTCCATCTGCATCTTGAAAGCAGTCCTTTGTTTTCTGGTTCAGACCTGCTGAGCTACACTATCAAAAACGAAAATGGCGTTTTAAAGCAGCACACACGTCGTTTTCACTGCTGTCTATGCATGGTTTTGGAGAAATTTCTCCTTGTGTCTTGTACCAGGAAGTCTCCAGGCAGGGAAACAAACAGCAATTAAAATGAAGTAGACTTTGATAAACAAAATATTTCATTCTTTCCACAACAGTACTTTTTTGTACTTAAATTTCATTGCACTAATGTCTATGGCAGGGCTCTTCTATAAAGCAAACCTGCCACTTAAAAGGCTTTCAGATGATTGCAAAAACCTAAAGAAATGTAGAGCTGCCTGCAGACTGGGTGCTTCATTTTTCAGCCTTGAAGTCAACACTCTGCCATTCTCTTAATAAATTAATGCATTTTTTCAATGCAATGCATTATGTTTCTCTACCACTGTGAAGGTGACAACCAACATTTCAGAACTGCCAAGTTGGTAGTTGTATATTTAGTACCATAGATTCTAGCACTTCCTAGGCATGTGCACACCTCTGTGTTTTAAAGTGTCACTTAAATTGTCACTTTAATGAACATACAAGTATTACACCCTTTCCACTGAAATGGAGAATATTAGGGTGAGACTTCAAATTCATGAGATATAAACCCAAATCTATGAAACGGTCACTTAACTGACACTTATAATAATGTCTGATCCACACAAAGCATTTTTTTTTCACTTGTCTTTTATTCAGTAGTTTTTATCCTTTTTTGGCTTTTTTATTTTTTAAGTCCTTTTTTCCCCTTTTCAGCGCCAGACAAGGCAAGAAGTGAATACAGTCAGGTCGTCATAAATGAGAGACCAGGACACAACTCTCAGTAAAAGCCTTGTTCCCCCATGCCGCCAACCCTGCCGTGGTTAACCCATCTCCCTGTGTGCTTTCTAGCAGTCGGATTTGCACCAGCGCAGGGCAGGATGAGGAAGAGCAGGAATCGGGAGAGGAAGTAGGGAAGGATGAATACCAAGAAAGAGAGCCAGGTGTAAAGAATAGGTAGGAAGCTAGTAAAAAAAAAAAAGCCATGAAGAGAAAAATAAGAGTGAATAAAAAAAGTAACAAAAGATGACTGACTTTGGAAGGGGAAATATGATTACACCATAAACCCAGCCTGATCACTCTCCACCAGAAAGAGCCCTATGGGGGATAGGCTGGCAATGCCATTGACATTACAAAATAAAAAAACAGAAAAGTTAATCTACATATTAGGCAAGATGGTTAAAAAGAAAAACAAAAAAAAAAAAAAAGTACAGTAAACCCTGTCGTTAGAAAAACGGCAGGAGCAGGGCCCACCCCTGCGCAGCTATAAAAAGGACATTTGATGGCACCTGAAAAACACTGGAAAAGTCAGACGGGGAGGGTCTGGCAAAGTTCCCGCACTGTCAGAAGTTTTTCTTCGGTTTTGGAACAGGGAATTTACGAATTCTAGGCTTGACTATTGGAACTAGGTGGACTAAGGACTGTCCCACTCAGAAAGGCCAGTACTAATTCACTCGGTCCTGGAATATATACAGGTTATTGGTGGTGGCCACAGCAATGATGTTCTCTTTAGGATGCCAGGCCGTGTGCAGGATCTTCTTGTTGAAGTCCAGACTGTCTACCGTAATCTCATCTTTCTTTCGCTTGCCGCTCGCACACACTTTGCGTGGCTTCAGCACCATGCGTGGCTTGCTGTTCTCCCGTGAGGCTTCCAGAGTAATGTCACGCTTGGTACTGCGGTCAAACATTCGGAAAAAGTTGTTGTAGGACCCAGTCATGACAACACTGCAGGAGAAAAATAGTAGTTTAAAACACAAACACTCATACACCGCTTCAGGTCGGTCCACCCAGCTTAAACCCCAGGAATAGTCACGTGCAGGTCCAGCTCGCAACCACAGAACTTCAGAAATCAAATATGGATTACCGCACACTGATGTCTGTTAAATGCCAACTCCTTTACTGAAACATTTAAAACATCCGCAATATCACACCGACACAAGAAAAGAGAAACGGTTGATATGTTTCTTGCCAAGAGGCTCTTAATCAGTGCAGTCATCCATATTTGATTTTTGCAGTAAACAAAAGTTTAAAACACTGTATATTCCACAGCAAAAATGCAAGTCTTATTATTAGGTCTCCAAACCTGTGTACAAGTTTCAGGGCCTTTCTTTTCTCATTCTTTTTTATTGGAGGATTTAGAGGAAATGAACTCCCTACATATTTATAAATTTCATTCTTGGGATGCATTGGGGCATAATGATGAAAATTAAAGAATGCTCCCAAGAGCAATGAAAACAAATTTAAAGTACAGTTGTACTTTTAATGTGACCCTAACTGGTTCCTACTCAATCATGTAGTGATAAAGGAAAAAGAGGGGGGGGGGATAAAGTAAAGTACAGTTGTACTTTTAAGATCACCCTAATTACTTCCTACTAAACCATGTAGTGTTAAAGTAGACACCTAAATTACCAGCATCCACACGGACAGAATTGACCATTTCCCCAGCCTGTTGCCCTAGGAGAAATCTCAACTAAAAGAAATAAGGTCAATATTCTCATGGGCCTACTTCTCATGTGGGTCACAGTTCCTGCACTGCTGTGACCTGTAGTCACCTAATCAAGACTCTGAAGAGATACTGACTTACAGTGAAGGAAATAAGTATTTGATTCCCTGCTGATTTTGAATGTTTGCCCACTCACAAGGAAATGATCAGTCTAAAAATCGAATGGTAGGTGTTTTGTAACACAGAGACAAAATAGCAACAAAAAATTCAAAAGAAATGCATGTCTAACAAATTATGCACTGATTTACATGTTCATGAGGGAAATAAGTATTTGATCCCCTTTACAAAACATGACTTAGTACTTGGTGGCAAATCCCTTGTTAGCAATCACAGAGGTCAGACGTAGTTGACCACCAGGTTTGCACACATCTCAGGAGGGATTTTGGCCCACTCCTCTTGGCAGATCCTCTCCAAGTCATTAAGGTTTGGTGGCTGACGTTTGGCAACTCAAACTTTCAGCTCCCTCCACAGATTTTCAATCGGATTAAGGTCTGGAGACTGGCTTGGCCACTCCAGGACCTTAATGTGCTTCTTCTTGAGCCACTCCTTTGTTGCCTTGGCCGTGTATTTTGGGTCATTGTCATGCTGGAACACCCATCCACGACCCATTTTCAATGCCCTAGCTGAGGGAAGAAGGTTCTCACCCAAGATTTGACAGTACATTGACCCGACCATCGTCCCTTTGATGCGGCGCAGTTGACTTTCCCCTTAGCAGAAAAACATCCCCAAAGCAGAATGTTTCCACCACCATGTTTTGACAGTTGGAATGGTGTTCTTGGGGTCATAGGCAGCATTCCTCCTCCTCCAAACACGGCGAGTTGAGTTGATGCCAAAGAGCTCGATTTTGGTCTCAACTGACCACAACACTTTCAACCATTCCTCCTCTGCATCATTCAGATGTTCAGTGGCAAACTTCAGACGAGCATGGACATGTGCTTTCTTGAGCAGATGGACCTTACGGGCACTGCAGGATTTCAATCCTTGTCGACGTAGTGTGTTACCAATTGTTTTCTTGGTGCCTGTGTTCCCAGCTGCCTGGAGATCATTGACAAGATCCTCACGTGTAGTTCTGGGATGATTCCTCAGTATTCTCACGATCATGGACACTCCACGAGGTGAGATCTTGCATGGTGCACCAGACCTAGGGAGACGGTTGACAGTTGTTTTGTGTTTCTTCTATTTGCGAATGATTGCATCAAATGTCACCTTCTCACCAAGCTGCTTGGCATTCGTTTTGTAGCCCAGTCCAGCCTTGTGTAGATCTACAATCTTGTCCCTGACATCCTTGGACAGCTCTTTGGTCTTTGCCATGGTGGAGAGTTTGGAATCTGATTGTTTGATTGCTCCTGTGGACAGGTGTCTTTTATACAGGTAACAAAATGAGATTAGCAGCACTCCCTTTAAGAGACTGCTTCTAATCTCAGCTTGTTACCTGTATGAAAGACACCTGGTAGCCAGAAATCCTGCTGAATGATTGGGGATCAAATACTTATTTTCCTCATGAACATGCAAATCAGTGTATAATTTGTTAGACATGCATTGCTTTTGAATTTTTTGTTGCTATTCTGTTTCTCAGTGTTACAATACACCGAACATTCAATTTTTAGACTGATAGTTTCTTTGTGAGTGGGCAAACATTTAAAATCAGCAGGGGATGAAATACTTATTTCCTTCACTCTAAATGTCAGGATCCACCCAGATGCCTGACCATCAGCTGGCTCAGCCTCTCGGTGTGCTTCTGACAGCCTGAGCCAGCCACTCCTGCCCACTTACCTCCCCGGTGATCCAGTGAGTTCAATACTCAGTCTTAGAGGCGGTGGGAACAGACTGCTGCTGCATTCACCTATGTGAGCATGTATGTTTTCTTTTTTAATCCCACACTTTTTAAATACTCACCTTCTAAAGTCAATAACTGCATTGGGCAATGTTCGCCCCATGGCACCAAGTGACCGCTCTTGGGCCTGCAGACTGGTTCAGGCACTGGGAGGGGACTATGTAGGTATGCCCCATATCTATCTATTGTTTAGAAGTTATTCATTAATATGTAAAACAGACTCTACACAGCTCAGGTGAGTAGTGCTAGGCCAACACACACAAGGTTTAGTGTAACAAAACTTACTTGTCAGGTCCATTCCAGCAGCACTCAAACTTGTCAAAAATGCAGTCATTTTCATATAAGGAGCACAATTTACTTCTGAGGTATTCATGTACCTGTGATGGAGAGACAGTTGCATCACTAATCGTGATATATACATATTTATGCTGGATTATAGATCATTCTCAACAAATGTCTAAATCAGAACTCATATTTTAAAACCCTCATTTCTCAATTTAGAACATAGGTTCCATTACTAGAGAGACCTTATTAACTGATCCAAAAAAAATGCTGGAACATAAAAAACTGGAAGAAAGCAAAAACTGTGTTTGTCCACAGCAATCAACCTATCTGCTTGTAATGGGATGGACACAACCCACTTTTTCTTTAAATGGAATCAATCCGGAAGTCCTCTAGCACAGGTTACATCCCGTTTACCTGATATGTTTCCACGGGACGGCTTTCCATGTTCAAGTCCCAGATTTTGACGGACAAGTAATCCCTGGTCATCATGTATCGGCCATTGTGGCTGAACTTCACATCTGATATGGAAGAGATGATCTCTGAGAAGAATGACCTATTGCTGGGATCTTCTGGTTCTTCAAACACTAAAGGGATAAAAAATGTAAATTAAATAGCTCAAAGAAAAAAACAAGAACGCAAATTAACAAGTGCAAACTAACGAGTCAAATATAAAAATGTAAGTTATAGACCATCGAACAAGATAAAACTAGTAAATTAAATATTTCAAATACCATTTCTAAATTAAATATTTCAAATACCATTTCCAAAAAATGTTTAGTATGATACAACTCTAAAAGATTGAAGACAATTCCCAGAGAAGTATTTTTTTTTAGCTCCAACTGTAAAAAGAAAAAGAAATCACTTAATTACAGTTCAGGTCTCATCAACACAATACCCCTTTTTTCTAAAAATCATGCTAGCTACCAAACGCAGGGAGTTAAGTCCTTCGCAGAAACCACTGCTCTGACCAGTAACTGGTCATGTGTCAACAGCTTAGACCATTTAGTCACCTGCTCTTTGGCTGATTTCCCCCCCACACACACATACACACACTTTCTTTTCAGCAAACTAAACCAGGATTCTTCCTTTCAGCTGATATTATGTGTTTAACTAGCTGCCATGGTATCTAGCAAAAGTGGGTCCTGGAGGAATAGTATTTCAAAGTTTCAGAATTTTTTTTACTTGACATCCATGCTGCTAAAGAGAATGTCTGTGCAAGGCAGAACACTCACTGGCTGCTCTTGCTCGAACAAAAACAATAGAGGATCGGAAATCGAAGCAAATCAGTGTGACAGTCAAACCTGGAGGACAACTGTAAACAGGCAAGTGTTTACGGTAGTAAATTTTTTCTTTTTATATTTTTTACAGGTAAGCTTATAATAAAGCTTACCTTTAGGTAAAATAAATATCTCCTAAACCTGCACTGCTTAGGAGATATTCCAGAGAACAGCAGCCAGACACATCAATGGAGCATACGCTCTGAAGGAATGGCATACCTGTGCTGCTCCTTCAGAGTTGTGTGCTGCGGCCAAGAGTCCCGTGTGTATGCACAGGAAAGATGTAATCGTGGCTTGGCCAGTCAAGTGGCTGCAGCCCGCAAACCTGCAAAGAAGACCAGGCAAAGATGGAAGCATCCTCAGCAGTGACAGCACACCACTGGAAGGCTTCATTTCACCATTTGCCCTCCAGAGTATTTACCCCCCTTCCTGAACAGGCCATTTTTCTCTGCTATACGGCACTGCATTACCTTATCTGACAATTGTGCAGTCATGCAACATTGTACATATATGAAATTTATGTCCCCCCCCAACAAATAGAGCTTTTTTTCGGTAGTATTTAGTCACCTCTGCGGTTTTTATTTTTTGCGCTATAAACAAAGACCGACAATTTTGAAAAATAATATATACATTTTTGACTTTTTGCTATAAAACATGTCCAGTAACAAAAAAAAAAATCAAAAAGGTCTTCATAAATTTAGGCTAAAATGTATTCTGCTACATGTCTTTGCTACAAAAATTCAATAATTGTATACTAATTAATTTAAGTGAAAGTTATAACGTCTACAAATTCATTAATTCGTTCACAAGGGCCAAAAGTTGGCTGGTTTCTGCCTAACCAACCGTTTCAGCCTGTGTGTACCCAGCATTAGTAGACTGTCCAATCAATATTTGATTACTTGGGCAGGAGTGATTTATGTTAATCATGTCTGTACTTTAAAGCAGTATTACACCCAAAGCCAAAATGTAATATATGGCAGCATATCAATCATGTGGTGGTGGCTGCATTAGTTTTTTTTTTTCGCTCTTTCAGCTGTTGATCTGACCAGTAACACACTTCCTGTATTAAGAGTGCCTCCACTCTGAAGGAGCACCTTTGGACAGAAGTATTGTCAATCTGGGGGAAGGGCGGAGGTGTTAGATGGACTAGCAGATTTAAATACACTAACAAATTGAAGCCAAACTCCATCACATTTTATAATGAGTTACAGCAAACCTGTAGCTGCTACATCTGCAGGAGAGCTTTAAAAAACAAAAAGAAAGAAAAAAAAAAAAAACCACAACAGACTTACTGCTTGGATCACCATATGAAAATAGAAGAAAGAAAGCTTAAGAAAAATAAACTAATGTAGCCATCACATCTTAGAATTGGTATACTGCAATATAATAAAATGTTTGCTTTTGGGTTTAACACTGCTTTAATATTTAAACTACAATAGAAAAGCAGTGAACAGTCATATACCCGACACACTGAAAACTTGTCTGTGCCCAACCATTATATGCCTGAGTGACAGCAAAACCTACAAACTAAACAAGGAAGCTTCAAAACACTAAGGAGCTAAAGCTGTGCTCCTGGTTCATTTATGACATACTAAGTGACCTCCCATGCACTTGAATCACACAATTAGGCCTTGTTCACACCATAACGTACATAAAAAATGCATTTCCTCCCTTTTTCCTGTGTAATTTTATATGCTTTTATATACACTGCAGTGTGGAAAAATGTAGACATGAAACATATTTTTGCACGACTACCTCACATGAAACAAGACTTTTTGGTGTGGTCAGGACACATAGAAAACAATACTTTTTTGTGTGCCCTTGCAGAGACCTGCATATTTCTAGTGCCAAAAAACAAAAGCAAGTCTCTGCATATAGTTTTCACAACCCCTAGGACATGATAGAATATGTGACGTACATTTAGAGTGGCGATCACACAGCGCAGATTCTCGCATGTCACACAGACGGATGGTGCCTTTGCTGCTGCTGTATACAAAAGTATTGCAATGATGTGGGTGAAATTCTGCTGCTGTGATCACCTCTGTCAGCTCTTCCATGTTGGCAGGTTTAATATCTACAATGTCTGGTAGTAGGTAGGTGAAGGAAATAATTCATATGTGCAGTTAAAATAACAGATATTAAAAAATTACACAAAATATCATGCTGGATATCTATACTGATATGGACTGGGTGATGTGTTCAGAACATAAGGATGCCCCATTGTTTGATGGAAATTAAAATAATCAACCTACAAAGGACTGAATTCAAAGACACCGCGAAAATCTGAAAAAGAATTATGCAGCAGGCTAGTCCATTTTGCTGAAATAGTCCATTTTGCTGAAATTTCCTTGCAGCAACTCAAAATGGTACTCCGCTTGTATGGCCCCCAAATGCTTGTATGCATGCCTGACAACATTGGGGCATGCTCCTAATGAGATGGCAGATGGTGTCTTGGGGTATTTCTGGACCAGGGCATCACTGAGCTCATGGACAGCCTGAGGTGCAACCTGGCGGCGTCGGATGGACCGAAACACAATATCCCAGAGGTATTCTATTGGATTTAGGTCAGGCGAGCATGGGGGCCATTCAATGGTATCAATTCCTTCATCCTCCAGGAACTGCCTGCATACTCTCACCACATAAGGCCGGGCATTGTCGTGCACCAGGAGGAACCCAGGACCCACTGCAGCAGTGCAGGTTCAAACAATGGGTCCAAGGATTTCATCCTGATACCTAATGGCAGTCAGTGAAAACCAAGAAAACCAGCATTACTGTATTAGTAAATCAATCATGGATTAACCATTAAGTCTTTGATAGTCAGAAACATTAAGTCAGAAATTAGTCACTTCAGGCCTCTTTTGCACGTATAGTTATGTAAAACCTGTGCCTATCCAGTAATATACTGTCTTACCCTGCTCTGTACATGCTCAGTTGCTATTTTTCAGCACTGTGCTGATCTGCTGACAGCCTAAAGATTTACTGATTTCAGAGCTCTGGGCTTCAGCAAAAGGGTAAGTCTGGCAAGAAGAAATGGGAACAATGCTGAAGGCAATTTACAGCACACACTAATTTAGGTAGTATGAATATTAGTGTGGAATGCATGTTCCTTGCTAAAGATCATTATATTTTATATCATGGGTACAGTTCTGCTTTAAATATGGCCCTTTGGCAACTTGGGGCAAAGCAAATCAAGCCTCTTTCTAGCCCAATGGCCAACACACCATTAATGCTATCCGCCCCCCCCCCAGCTCTGTTGCTCCATCCAAATCCATCACAAATACTAAGGTGAATGGGAGGAGCATGTGACCTCAAACACAGTTAACTTAACGGAAGAAAAGAACAAGGCTGAGATAGTGTCATATGCCACCAGGAGAAGGTAATAGAAGATGAAGCCAAAAAATGAAATGATAACATGGTTCTACACCATCACACAAATTAACAAAAAACAGTGTACTCCAACCAGGGTTCACTCTGAATGCGACTTTGAAGTTGCACAACTTCACTTTAAGTAGTGCGATTTCAAAGCCGCAGTTTAGTTCAATTCCATGTGTGACTTGATGCACATGTGTACGCAAGTCGCACATGACTGGGGGGGAACTGACTTGGTGTCACTGACATCTCCATTGAACCAATAGTGATCAGTGCTAATAAAAAGCACTGACACTGTACTAATGACAGGGGAAGGGGTTAACATGTGGGGCAATCAAAGGGTTAACAGTGTGCTGATTTTCTGGAGGCTGTGTCTGTGTGCTTCACTGTAAGCACACTACTTTGCACAGCCATGCAAAGCACTGTGCAGGAACTGACAGGGGAGAAAACTGTTCTCCCTCCCATCGGAGATGCTCAGCAATCACCGGGCACTGGCGAGTAATCACCGGCCGGGACCCGGTGATTGACAGCTGCGAATAACAGCGCAGGTAGGGCACGCACACCCCCTCTACCCAGAAATGCAAAATCACATATACATATATACTAATCCAACTTCAGTCATATAAGTTACCAGTTGGACCCCTAACTGTTCCTACAAAGATGTTTTACAGAATAAGCTTTTGTTTAAAGTGTCTAGATTGAATGAAGCCTGAAACGGGTAATCACAATATAATCTTTGAATGGGCCGGTGTCTTTATTCAATCTTATAAACTACGTAACTGTTTAATATCCTTTTCACAACAACACAATACAAGTTTCAGCCCCTAATAACTGATTAAATATAAGGCTGCATCCACTGGCCACAGAAACTAGGAGAGGATCATTTCATGTTAGTATAAAGTGCCGTCTCAAATGTAGGCCATCTGGAAAAAAGTTCTGTATGAAAATCCATATGGTCATCAAGTATTTTTTATATGGAAGGTTTACACTAAGCACGTAAAAAATACACAGCAATTTGTTCCCATCTTCTGTTAAAACAAGCAAAACAGTTCTGAGTTAAAAGGATACTAAAGCTCCTGTCTGTGATTTCCAAGTGCCAAAGATTGACCCGAAGGTCATCTGCAGACAAGTACGTCTCATAGTCACTGTTGACTGAGATGGAATTGATGTGATATGTGTGAGCATTGGCGAAAATCCTACGAGGACTTGCTTCAACCATCAGGTCCATGGGGCGGAATACTGGCACCTACAATGGTAAGGAACATATGGTGAGCATTTGCAACAAGGAGTAGTCATCCATCTATTTGTGGAACAACACAGAGTCAGCCTCACCACCTCTAGAAGACAAACGCAAAACAGGACTGTTATCAAACGATAGAAACCCAGAAGACTTACCCTGAGTGTGGTCACAGTGGTTGGATCCCTATACCTTCCATTCTCTTCCTTCAGGTTGTAACCCTCTGGTCTTTTGTCACGTTCACTGATTTTCCACAGCTTGATAGTTTTATCTATGAGAAACACACGGCCATTTGAGGAGTTGCACGTAATGATATGCGAGACATGTCACAGAAAACATCTAAATGCATAACTGTGAAAAACCTTAAAGCAACCTTTCTCAACCTTTTCAACACAGAGGAACCCTTGACAGAACTTTCTGGTCTCAGGGAACCCCTGCTAAAAAGGACTATCTACAATTCATGATACATTAGTGTGATAGCCAGAGGTAAGAATACTCCTTACTCTTGTGGTCATTGGGAACAATTACCCTTTTACAGATTGCTAGAAAGATCAATGGTGTCAGTGGGAACTTACCTGAGAGTCAAAAATTGCTATTGCTCAAGGAATCCCTGGCAGCCTCTGCAGGAACCCTACGGTTCTACAGAACCCAGGTTGAGAAATCCTGCCTTAAAGTGTTACCAAACCCACAACAGTAAAAATCAATCTGTATATGCAGTAATGCATTCTTGGTATACTCACTGTGGAATCTAAGGGGTTAACCCTCTGCATTGTGTAAAAAGGATGTTTGCTTATCCCTGTCTTCTCTGATCCTCCCCTTCTTCCACTGTTCCAGACTCATCTCCTGATAGAACAAAGCCTTGGGGGTAAGTGGGTCAGGGGTCATGCTGTCTCATAGGACGGAGAGGAGAATGGAAAGTCCTCCTACAAGCTTTAGCAGTGCTCTGTTGGACACTGACAGAAGTCACAAGACTGCTAACTGCTGATGAGAAAAAAGGTATTTACCATATATATTTACTAAAATATATTGTGTACTGTGGGAAGGAGACCAGATATAGTGAATGCAGGGTCCAAGGGTCCAAGGTTTAGTAACACTTCAAGGCTGGATGTAAATAGACGCTCTGTACACATGTCTATTACAATGACAGTACTTTAGGTCACTTACCTGAAAGAGCGTAAAGAATTAAAAAAAAAAAAAATTTACTTTTCTAACTTTTTCTGGGTCTGTGACTGTGCTAAAGTCAAGCAGAGTGCGGTTAGATTTATTCTGGTACTTATTGGTTTGCTTAGTCACTAATGATGTGCACACACAAAAAAAAAAAAAAAAAGTATTAAAATTTTCTGTGTTGGCCTGCAGTCAGTTTTTTGTACTCGATTTGCATTTTATGCATGTTCTGCTTAACCATTTGACCTCTGGAAGGTTTTACCCCCTTCATGACCAGGGCATCTTTTCTATTCAGCATTGTGCTACTTTAACTGGCAAGTGCGCATTCATGCAACACTGTACGCAAATTAAATTTATATCTTTCCACACAAAAATAATTTTCTTTTGGTGGTATTTGATCACCACTGGGCTTTTAATTTTTGATAATATATACACACCTCGGTTATAAAACATGCAACTGAAAAAAAAAAAAATCTTCATAAATTTAGGCCAAAATGTATTCTGCTACATGTCTTTGGTTAAAAAAAATCCCAATTAGTGTGTATTAATTGGTTTGTGCGAAAGTCTACAAACCATGGTATGTATACTGGAATTTACGCAGATATAGATGCTATACTGTAATAGCGATGATCAGCGACTTATAGTGGCAGGCAATCTGTCACCATCCGCAAGGGTCACTAACTGACGTTGCTAGGGACAAATACAGTAATCCATGATAATAGTGTACGCTGACACTGTACAGTTGTGCTCAAAAGTTTACATACCCTGGCAGAAATAGTGACATCCAAGGTCAGGTAGACCAAGAAAGATTGCAACCATAACTGACAGAAGAAGTGTCTGGGATTCAAAGAAAAACCCACAGGCAACCTCAAAAGAAAAACAGGCTGCTCTGGAAAAAGATGGTGTGGATGTTTTTAAGGAGTACAATACGGTGATACTTGAACAAAAATGAGCTGTTTAGTCGAAATGCCAGAAAGAAGCTTTTACTGCACCAATGCCACAAAAAAGCCCAGTTACAATATGCCTGACAACACCTTGACATGCCTAACCAGGCCTTTTTGTGCCATTGACGCAGTAAAGGCTTCTTTCTGGCACCTCGACCATGCAGCTCATTTTTGTTCAAGTGTTATCTTATTGTGCTCCTTCAAAAACAACTACACTTTCTTTTTCCAAAGCAGCCAGTATTTTTCTTGTTGTTACCTATGGGTTTCCCTTTGCATCCAGAACAATTCTTCTGGCAGTTGTGGCTGCAATCTTTCTTGGTCCTTGGCTTGCTATCAAGAGATCCCCAAACTTTCCACTACTTAAGTGATTTAACAGTACTGATTGGCATATTCAAGGCTTTGGACATCTTTTTATGTCCTTTTCCATCTTTATAAAGTTCCATTACCTTGTTACGCAGGACTTTTGACAGCTCTTTTCTGATCCCCATGGCTCAGTATCTAGCCTAGTCAGTGCTTCCACGTAAGAGCTAATAAATTAATTGACTATTTACACACTGACACTAATTGCAATTTAAAAAGTCTGTCCTTTTCCATCTTTATAAACTATGTTTTCCTTTACATAGTTGAAGGTAAATCTAAAGTTAATTGGGCAGAAAATTGTATAGTGTATGGCTAGCCTTAGCCACAATGTGCAATGGCTTTTATGCAAGAGAGCATTCAGTAACATTGTTGCAACTGTTTACACTACTTTTTCTAGCTTTAATCTAAGGGCCTGTTCACATCACACAGCATGCCTTATTGTGCACATGCATCCTGGACACATGCTGCGCATTGGGATGTTGTAAGGCATTGCAATGTTCATTTTTCTTCCAGTCTTGCTAATCCTATGCAATGCTATGTACAGCTGCACACAGCAATGCATTTCAGTGTGTCAGAACACGCAGCTCAAAAATAGAACATGCTAAATTTCCACCACAAACCAGTGAGCTGTGGTGTTCGACAACCAACCCCTACTAAACCAGCCTAATGGGGCTAGTGTGAACGAATCCTAAGAATCAGGTCAGAGATCAGATCTTCTGGGGCAGGTAAGACTGGGAACTCAGATCCAGAGATCTTCCCATCACAGTGTCAGAAGATAAGTAGATCGTAGGTGATTCCACTCAACATCCACCAATAGTGAAATGTAACATTTGGCAGGACTGGCCCCTCAACACCCAAAAGATCATTTTATATGCGATATTATGTACCTGCCCTAATCAAGCGATAAAGACAACTCACCATTTGTAGACAACAGGAACTGTGCTGCATTTTTCTGTGGTAACCATCGGATCTTGTTGATTTTCTCTTCGATTTCTAAACTCTTCAAGTAATCAAATTCTGGCTCGTGACTCTGGAACGTACTATACACACTGTATTCCCCTCTATGATATGGGCTTTTACTCTGCAATAAAATTGGCATAGCTTTACAGAAAGTTCAGACCAAAAAATTAAATGCTGATTTAGAATATGTGGTCTGCATATTTACTACGTTCCACAATAGATTCCCCAGAACAAGTGGGGGAATCAATATATTTGTACAGCCTTGTAGGAGAAAGTAAGTACAGAAATTATAGTGGAAATCTCACAATTCAATGCTCTAAGAGGCAATTTTCTGATGTAATCTTGATATGTCTCGACTACTGCAACTCCCTCCTCACTGGCCTGCCTCGCCGCTGGCTATCCCCGCTTCAGTCCATCCTGAATACGGCTGCCAGACTCATTCACCTTTCCAACCGCTCCGTTTCCGCCACCCCCCTCTGCCAATCCCTCCACTGGCTTCCGATTGCGCAACGGATCAAATTCAAAATCCTAACGCTGACGTACAAAGCTGTCCACCATACTGCCCCGAACTACATCACTGACCTAATATCCAAGTACCGCCCAGCACGCACACTCCGCTCCTCACAAGACCTCCTTCTCTCTAGTTCCCTGGTCTCCTCCTCCCATGCCCGCCTCCAGGACTTCTCCAGGGTGTCGCCCATCCTCTGGAACTCCCTGCCCCAACCCATCAGATTATCACCTACTCTCCTCTCCTTTAGGCGCACCCTGAAAACCCATCTCTTCAGGGAAGCCTACCCCGCCCCCTGCTAACTTGCCGACCTCCTCCACTCTTCCTACCACTCCATCCCCCACAGCTATCTCCTCCTGTGCCACCATCCCCTCCCTCCTAGATTGTAAGCTCGAAAGAGCAGGGCCCTCGATCCCCTCATGTCTTGCATTGTATTGGAATTGTTCTGTCACATGTTCTGTCCCCCTTTGTAATGTACAGCGCTGAGCGAACTATTGGCGCTTTATAAATACTGTATAATAATAATAATAATATAATAATAATATGTCTGTTCTCTTGTAGAAAAGTATTTACTTTCTCAAACAGGAGCCACCACTAGATGGCAATAGTTGATTTGGACACACCATTCTTTTCAGAAGGAATAAAAGGAAAACAACCAGCAGTGAGACTATGAAAGGCTCCCAATTTACACAGTATAGCAGCGCAGAAGAAATCCGAAAGGTAGGGCTGATCAAGTATCCACAATGACTGCAGTGCCTGAGCCAACAGGAAACCAGTCAAAAAAAGGTACATCTTTAATCTATATGTCTTCTACTGGACTGTTATAATAGCATATCCTCACCTATCAGAATGACTTTATAATTTATTATTTTTATGTATGCCCACTATCAGAGCAAGAATGTCAATTTAGCGTCAAGCTGCAAGGCCATCTTTTAACCTGCCTGAGCTTAGTCTTTGTTAATTGACAGTTTAAACCTCCAGCAGCCAAAACCATATCTGTAATCAGTAGTGGTGAACCGAAATGAAAATTCTGGTGCAGATACTGAAAATTCAGCATGCATGTGGTCGAAAATCGAACCGAAACTGAAATGTCTGCGTATGTGGGGGTGGGGAGGGTCCAATTTTTTTTTTTTTGTATTGTTTTCTACTTTCATGGATTTTTAACTTATGATATCATCACATAGGGGACCAATAGTTCCACATGTGATAGCATATGAGTGACAGGTCCTCTCTGTAGGGGGGAGGGGGTGGGGGGCAGGAGAGGAGAAATGTATACAGTGAGGGAGCAGTGTATACAGAGAGGCTCCCTCACTGGCTGTCACTATATGTCAGAGCCAATTTTTAAATGCAATTGACTGCTTTTTTTTTTCCTTCACTATAGCTCACAGAACTAGCGGTCACTTTCCCCAGAGCTAAAGGAAACTTTGTTTCTTTTATCTCAGGAAAGAAACTAAAAGGGATTATTTCTTTTAACTTGGGGAAATAAACTAAAAGGAAACGGTTTCCTTTAGCTGGGGGGAAAGAAACCGCTAATTCTGTGAGCTAGAATGAAGGGAAAAAAAAAAAAAATAAAACTGTTAATCTGGCACTGACATATAGTGAAAGCCAGTCACTGTATACACTTGCTCCTCTCCTGCCTCTCTCAGCCGCCCCCTCACATTTGCAGTACACACAGTCTCCTGTATCGGCTAAATTTTTCCTATCGACAGAATGCTTTACACCACTGCATCCAACTCTTTGCATTTCACTGGGTGATGTAAGGCTTGGATGAAGTTGCTCGGCCATGAAAACCCATTCCATGAAGCTCTCTACACACTGTTGTGCTAACCTGAAGGCCACATGACGTTTGGAGGTCTTTAGCTATTGACTCTGCAGATAGTTGGAGACTTCTACGCACTTCAACATGCGCTGACCCCGCTGACTTTTTTTGTGGCCTACCACTTTGTGGCTGAGTTGCTGTCGTTCCCAGTTGCTTCCACTTTGTTATAATACCACTAACAGTTGACTGTGGAATATTTAGTAGCAAGGAAATATCACGGATGGACTTATTGCACAGGTGGCAACCTAACATGGTACCATGCTTGAATTCACTGAGCTCCTGACAGCGACACATTCTTTCACAAATGTTTGTAGAAGCAGTCTGCATGTCTAGGTGCTTGATTGTATACACCTGTAGCCATGGGAGGTGATTGGAACACCTGAAACCAATGATTTGGAGGGGAGTCCCAATACTTTTGGCAATATAGTTACACGTGCACTTTAGTGCCAAAAGTATTGGGACGCCTGCCTTTACACACACATGAACTTTAATGGTATCCCAGTCTTAGTCCGTAGGGTTCAATATTGAGTTGGCCCACTCTTTGCAGCTATAACAGCTTCAACTCTTCTGGGAAGGCTGTCCACAAGGTTTAGGAGGGTGTCTATGGGAATGTTTGACCATTCTTCCAGAAGCACATTTGTGAGGTCAGGCACCGATGTCAGACGACAAGGCCTGGCTCGGTTTCCACTCTAATTCATACCAAAGGTGTTCTATCGGGTTTTGGTCAGGACTCTGCAGGCGAGTAAAGTTCCTCCACCCAAAACTCTCTCATGCATGTCTTATGAAGCTTGCTTTGTGCACTGGTGCGCAGTCATGTTGGAACAGGAAGGGGCCATCCTCAAACTGTTCCCACAAAGTTAGGAGCATGAAATTGTCCAAATTGTCTTGGTATGCTGACGCCTTAAGAGTTCCCTTCACTGGAACTAAGGGGTCAAACCCAACCCCTGGAAAAAATAGCCCCACACTATAATCCCCCCTCCACCAAACTTTACACAATACAGTCAGGTAAGTACCGTTCTCCTGCCAATCGCCAGACAGACACGTCAATCGGATTGCCAGACAGAGAAGCGCGATTCGCCAGTCCAGAGAACACGTCTCCACTGCTCTAGAGTTCAGTGACGGCGTGCTTTACACCACTGTATCCAATGCTTTGCATTGCAGTTGGTGATGTCTCTTGACTCTGCAGAGAGTTGGCAATTTTTGCGCACTGTGCACTTCAGCATGCGCTGACCCCCCTCAGCCATGAAGTGGTGGGCCAAGTAAAATGACAAGAGTTGCTGTTGTTCCCAGTTGCTTCCATTTTGTTACAATACCACCAACAGTTGACCGTATAATATTTAGTAGCAAGGAAATTTCAAGGATGGACTTATTGGTGGCAACCTAACATGGTACCATGCTTGAATTCACTGAGCTCCTGAGAGGGACCCATTCTTTCACAAATATTTGCAGAAGCATACTGCATGCCTGCCTAGGTGCTTGATTTTATACACCTGTTACAATGGAGGTGATTGGAATACCTGAATCCAAACGATTTGGGAGGGGTATCCCAATACGGACTATGCCAAACATATTGGCACCCCTGCATTTCTGTCAGATAATGCACCACTTCACCCAGAAAACTGTTGCATTTACAAATGTTTAGGCATTTTCGTGTTTATTCCTTTTGTTTGCATTCGGGGGACAAGAAAAAAGGGCAGAAACAAAGCCAAGTCTGACCCATTCCAAGCACAACCCCAAATATGGACTGGACTAAATTATTGGCACCCTCAATTTAATATTTGGTTGCTCACCCCTTGGAAAAAATAACTGAAATCAATTGCTTCCTGTAACCACAAATGACTCTACTGGAATTTTGGACCACTCTTCTTTCGCCAACTGCTCCAGGTCTCTCAAATTGGAAGGGTTTCTTTTCCCAACTGCTGTTTTGAGATCTCTCTACAGGTGCTCTATGGGATCAAGTTTTGAACTCATTGCTGGCCAGTTCAGTACTCTCCAGAGCTTTGCCTTAAACCATTTCTCTGTGCTTTTTTATGTGTGCTTTGGGTCATTGTCCTGCTGTAAGACCCATGACCTCTGGGAGAGACCCAACTGCACTCCAGAATTCTTTGGTAGTCTTCAGATTTCATAATACCATGCACAAAGTCAAGACATCCAGTGCCTGAAGCAGCAAAGCATCCCCAAAACATCAGTGAACCTCCACCAGGTTTGACTGTAGGGACTGTATTCTTTTCTCTAAAGGCCTCATTTCTTTTTCTGAAAACAGTAGAATGATTGGCTTTACCAAAAAGCTGTCATTTTGTTTAGTCTATCCACAGCACATTCGTCCCAAAGTATTTTGGCTTCCTCATGTATGTTTTGGCAAACTCCAATCTGGTTTTTTTATGTTTCTGTATCAGTAGTGCTGGCCTCCTACCATAGCGTCAGTTTTCATTTAGATGGCGACATATAGTGACAGTTGTACCCTGTGCCTGAAGGTCAGCTTGAATTTTTCTGGAAGTTGACCGAGGTTCTTTATCCCCCATTAGAACAATCCTTTGTTGCAATCATTGATATATTTTTTTCTTCTTGACAATGTTGTGCACAGTGGACACAGGAACATGAAGATCTCTGGAGATGGACTTGTAACCTTGAGCATGTCCATGCTTTTCCACAATTTTTGTTCTCAAATCCTCAGACAATTATTTGCCGCTCTCTCTCTTCTCTATGCTCCATGTGGCACACAGACACAACAGAAAGGTTGAGTCAATTTTTCACCATTTTAACTGGTTGCCGGTGCGATTTCTAGATTGTTAGTGCCTGGTAATTGATACAGGTGAGTTTAATTACAAATTACAGGATCATCACAAACTTGGAATGCAATTATTTATTACAATTTTGGGAAGGTGCCAATAATTTTGTCCAGTTCATTTTTGGGGATTTATATGGAAATGTGTCAGATTTGGCTTTTTGTTTCTCCACTTTTTTGTGTCATACCAATACAAACAAAAAAAAATAAACATAAGCATGCCTAAACATTTGTAATTGCAACAATTTACTGGACGAAGTGGTGCATTATTTGACAAAAATGCAGGGTGCCAATATTTTTGACCAGGATTGTATATATAATTATAGAGAGCGAGAGATCTACAATCAAGAGCAATTCATTCAACCATACAAAAGTTTTGCCTTGCATTTCCTTTTTAAACCAAATGGGTTGTTTTACAAGGTAAGGATTCACATTAAGAAAGTAGATTTTTACAAATGCCCATTCCTGACTGGTTTCCTTTCAGATGCCAAAAGTGTAATGCAATACAGCCTGACTCAAAATGCAGTAGAAAAGTAACTTCACAAGAACAGAACACAAATTGTAACATCACTAGCAAACTAACACAACATTCAAGCTAAAAAAGGATTACCTTCACATTTTCTAACTAGTTCATAACCAGTAATAAGCTTAGTGTTCTTAGGGAGGGGCCTTATTGGGGGGGGGGGAAGGGGCTGCCAAATTCCAATAAGCCCCCCCCGCCTATGGACTCCCAAAACTACAAGCCAGGGTTGTGGAGAAGAGGCCCTTACCCTCATCAACATGGGGGTACGATGCTTTGCCAAAGAGTGGGAGGAGGCAGGGAAATCCCCCCTTGCAAAGCATCCCCACCCCATGTTGTGGGTATGTGGCCTTGTATGACTCAGGAGAAGGGGACTCGCACTCTTCCCGCACCCCTTTTCTGAAGGACCTCATGCTTTTTCTTTTTTTCTGAGCAAGGAACCATAAAACAAATACCAAACTCTAAGGGTGTACATTGTCTCTGCAGTTATAAATAATGCAGAGGAAGCTACGCGATAGTTTTGCCAGGGCCCAAAAAATAAAATAAATACTTCACAAATGCAACAGTTATCTCAGAGACCAAGAGGACCATCTGATAAACAGATTTAAAAAGTCCACTCTCTCACTTAGACAATTTGTAAAGTGGACAAACTCACCTGCAAGTCCCTATGGACCACAGCTAATACCCCTGATGGGGTCCTCAGGGTCTGGTTTCTATAGGGATGGAGCACGGACCTGTACTGCATCCTGCGGCTGACTACACATGTGGCACAAAGCACTGAAGTGAGCGCCCAAGTAGGATCCAGTTCCAGAAGCAACATTTCAGGCAATCCCCACTGCTTCTATTTTGGGATTAGTGAAAAGTTGACTGAAGAGGTAATTAATCCAAAGAATATATTTAGGTAAGCCAAGACTGATTTTTCCAGAGGGGAGAAGGGGTCCATCACCTTGGGACTCTAGTAAGGGTGATAGGGAGGACGCGAAGGGGGCATGTTCTTCAAAGCATCTAAATCACATGAAGGTACCAGTCTATAAACCCAGGGTCTATGAATATCAAGCCTGTGTCCTGTACTGTATGACTAAAATATGTCAATTGCCTGGCTGTTATTCTAATTGCCTTAAATCGTATGAGTTATCACTCTGTCCCAAGTCTACAGACTATGTCCCCTGATCATTTTGCATGTTCCAGGTTAGTAACCCAAAGTGTTGAAATTCAGGGATTGTATGACTGCTAAGCAACTGGCATGTTCCTAAAGTGATCAGCAGTATTACCCTCTGTATTCCCCTCAGACATTCTTCCTAAATCCTGTATTAGAAATATTTGCAGCACTAACCTCCTGCTGGAAAATGACCACACGTCCTCCTTTATCTCCTGTGGCTAACAACTCTCCAGAATGGTTAAATTCTACTGTAGATATAATATCAGCTGTAATGAAAAGAAAGCACAGGTTACAAACACATACATTGCCCAGCACCACAGCAGCAGTGTTTAGAGTAATAGAAAAGCCCCTCTCTTAACCATTTGCCCTCCAGAGGATTTACCCCCCTTCTTGACCAGGCCATTTTTAGCATTATGGTGCTGCGGTACTTGACAAATGAGCGGTCATGCAACGCTGCACCCAAATGAAATTTATGTCCTCTCCTCCCCCCCCCACAAATAGAGCTTTCTAATGGTGGTATCACCTGTGCGGTTTTTATTTTTTGTGCTATAAAATTAAAAAAAAAAAAAAAAAACTAAAACAAAAAAAACACAATTTTAAGAAAAAAATATATATTTTTGACTTTTTGCTATTAAACAACATGTCCAGAAAAAAAAACACGTTTTTACAAATTATAGGCCAAAATGTATATTGCTACACATCTTTGCTAAAAAAAAAAAAAAAAAAATTCCCAATACATGTAAATGAATTGGTTCACGTGAAAGTCATAGCGTTTAAAATGGAGATATATATACACTGGGATTTTTATTTTTACTAGTAATGGCGGCAATCAGCGACTTATAGCGAGACTGCAGCGGGTATTCTGACACTGGGGGGAAACAGACTGTGTCACTGACATCCCCAGTGACACCAATACAGTGATCAGTACTAATAAAAAAAACAATGACACTGTACTAATAGCACTGGACAAGAAGGGGTTAACATGTGGGGCGATCAAAGGGTTAACTGTGTGCGCTTCACTGTAAGCACACCGCTTTGCAAAGCCATGCATAGCAGTGTGCAGGAGCTGACAGGGGAGAGAACTGTATTGTTTACTTCGTGCTCTCCCTCCGTCAATAATGCTCCTCAAACACCGGCCAGGACCCAGTGATTGAATAGCAGCGTGTGGCTTACCCAGAAATGCAAAATCATGTATACACGTGATTTTGGGCACCTGTACCGCCCTGTAGCAGTATTACTGCTATAGGGCGGACAGGAAGCAGTTAACTACGTTAGCCCTAAGCTATTCCTGGCACACTTTATTTACATTTTAAAATGAGTATTTTTTTTGCTAAAAAATGCCTTAGAATCCTCTAACATTTTTTAAAGAAGAGGCACTAGAGAACAAAATTGGTGTTTTTTGTTTTTTGGGGGGGGGGGGGGGTTTTAATGTCTCACGGCATTTGCAGCCGTTTTTCAAATGCAATTTTTGGGAATACACTTTTTTTTAATTTTATTGGGGAAAAAAAAAAAAAACCCACCAATTTTTTTTTGTAAAATATAAAGGATAATGTTATGCCAAATAAACAGATACCAAACATGTCATGCTTTGAAATTGTGCAAGCCCATGCAACGGTGCCAAGCGGCATACATCTTACTATTCATCGGCGACACTTTGAAAGCCTTTACAGGTTACCACTTTAGATTTACAGAGGTGGTCTAGTGCTAGAATTACTGCCCATGATCTGACGATCGCACCGATACAGTGATGTCAGGTCACCTCTTCCGCTTGACAGTAAAGGGGAGCCGATTCCGGCTTTGTTCATCTGTCCAGTGGACAGGCCGGCTGCTTGCTCGGGATTCCCAGTGGGATGGGAAATCCCCAAAGGAGGCGGAGGGGGTGGGGGCGACGTCCCCTCCCGCAGATTGTACAAGAGAGCCGACCGCCGGCTCTGCAGGCATCACTCTGGTACAACCATGAAAAATCCGACAACGTTGTTTTAGTGCTTAAAAAAATGGCCATTACATTCCAGCTTCTTCAGGCTTACAAACAGAATGCAAACTACAACGTGCATCACAAGGGCCAGGGAAAAACTGTAACGAAAAAAACAACACGCTATGCTTTGATTGTTGAGGATTCCTGCAAATTGTGGAGGTCACATTCACATGCTTTTCTGGTAAAGCTTCTAATCAGTCAAAAAAGCAGTGGTGAATTTTGATCCCATCATAAGAAAATCAACTCAATGGTACATAATGGCTGGATTAAAAACTGCTTTGGTACTTGCCCGCTTTCAGAAAACACTGATCAGTGACTGCAGCTGCTGATCAACAAGTTTTCCAGCATGTCCCTGGACAGCAGGAACTGTCACACAGAATAGGATGAATTTCTATCAGCCTATAGCCAGTTTAAAGTGTTGCAAAAGGCATTTTTTTTCTTTTTTAAATAGAGTATGGGAGGGTTATAACCCGTCGGTATGTTTGCCATCTGTGTCCCTTTAGGGAGATTTCCATACCAGAAAAAGGAAGTGAATGAAAATCCAACAAAGTGAGGGAATCCTGGTGCAGCACCAGAACTAGTATCCCCATTGGAAGATTTCCCCTCTGTTACTGTTCCAACATCACCTGTTCAACTGCTTGGTAACACAAATTGCATATCAGCCAACCAAATAGCAGCAACGTACTGCATTTAGGCATCTAGATGTTGTGAAGAGGACTTGCTAAGGTTCAAACAGAGCATGAGAATGGGAAAGAAAAGGGATTTAAGTGATTTTGAACGTGGCTGGTTTGAGTATTTCAAAAACTGCTGATCTACTGGGATGTTAATGCAACTTATAACATCCAAGTGAAAAGCATGACACCAACATGTCAGCAAAACAGAAAAAACAAAAAATTCAAAAGCAGAATCACAGAGTTGGAAAAAGGATCACCCCCTGGTATCAGTATTTTGTTGAACCACCTTTTGCTTTTATTACAGCCTTTTGTCTGTTGGAATACGTCTTTACTAATTTTGCACATCTAGACGTTTCAATATTTGCCCACTCTTCTTTGCAGAACTGCACAAATTCAGTTAGATTGGACGGTGGCCGTTTGTAGGCTGCAGTCTTCAAGTCATTTCACAGGTTTAATTCTGGGCTCTGACTAGGCCATGCAAGGACATTCACCTTCTTTTCTCCTTCAAGCACTGTGTGGTTATTTTTGCTGTGTACTTTGGGTCATTGTCATGTTGGAGGGTAAACCTTCCCAGTGACAATTTTCTGGCAGAGGGCAGCAGATTTTCCTCAATAATTTGACAGTATTTTGCCCCATCCATTTATCCTTCTATCCTGACAAATGCTCCAGTCCTTGCTGCAGAAAAACGCCCCATAACAAGATATTACCACCATGCTTTATTGTAGGGATGTGTTATTTGGATGGTGAGCTGTAGTGGATTTCCGTCAGACATATCGTTTAGTGTTGAGGCCATATAATGCAATTTTAGTCTCATCTGACCAGAACACCTTTTTCCGTGTGGAAGGTGTGTTTTGGCAAAGCTCATTTGTGACTGAATGTGGCCTTTCTTGAGGAGTGGCTTTTTTCTTGCAACCCTCCCATAAAAGCCACATTTGTGGAGAATCTGTGATATTGTTGTCACATGCACACAATGATTTCTCTGTCAAATGCCTGCAATTGCTTCAGAGTTGCTGTAGACCTCACGGTAGCCTCTCTGATCAGTTTCCTCCTGACTGACTCTTTCATCCAGTTTGGAGCGACGTCCTGATCCTGGGAAGGTCTTTGTTGTACCAAATACCTTCCACTTCTTATTAATAACCTTCACTGTGCTTCTATGCATTGATAAAGCCTTTGAAATTTTTTTGTATCCACCTCCTGACTTGTGCCTGTCCACAAGTTTATCCCGAAGATCTTTTGACAGTGCCTTGCCAACCACAGTTGATTGTTTGCTTCAGTTGTACTACCAGGGACTAAAATGCTCCAGGAAAGCTCTTTTCATGCTGAGGTAATCAAAATGACCACAGCTGATCAGTTGAAAGTCAAATGGCTTTATGTGCCATTGAGAAGGTGATTAGCTACACCAAATTGAGTTTACAAGTCATTTTTAGGAGGGGGGGGGGGTGATCCTTTTTCTAACTCAGTGATTCTGTTTTTGAAGATTTTATTTTTTCCTGACATGTTGGTGTTACACCTATCACTTCTATGTTATAGGTTGCACTGAGTAAATAAAGTTGGATAAAACAAAACACGGTGTCTTCATTTCAGGCTAGAAAGCAACATGTCATTTTAAAATGGGGATGATTATTTTAAATACCCACTGTATGTTTGATTAGCCGCTTCCCTGCCCACTGTAGCTGTTGGTTCATTGCTCTGAACTCAAGTGATGAAGTGTATTGATTTTCAGACTTCGTCATAGAGGAGATTAGGGAATGGATGTTCCAAGCTCCTCCTATACAGCATCCTGACACCGCATACAGTGGTCCCAAGGCCCCATGGAAGAAAGAAACCAGAAACCATGGCAAATAGCAGTGGTACTGCTGCAGCAAAAAAAGTGATTGGGTAGCTCCACAGCTACCCAGATCACTTTTACTGAAAAGTTGGTTTCCAGCTAAAAAAAGAACAAAAAATATGATACCAAACTCGTGGCTGCAGCAGTAAGCTTGTTTTAACTACCTGAATTCCAGGGTGATTATAAACAGCCCATGGACAGAAAGTGGTTAATATAAAAACACAAAAGTGTGTAACACAGCTGTATACTGTGCAACACACGGCCTAACCTGTCTTTAACGAAGGTGAGCATTTTTCTTGTGGAGGCAGGTCTGGGAAAACTGGTCTGGGAGTTCCCAAATGGGTGGAAACTAGTGACTTATCCAGCAAAGATTCAAAGTAATAGCCAGCTGAGATGATTAAAAAATAAAAACCTACACATAAAATGTGATCATTTACAAAGCCAAACAATTGCAAGATCAACTAAAATTAGTGTACTGAGTGATGCCACTGGCTGTTATATAAAGTGGTAGCATCCAGTGTCCTTGTAAAATCCCTGCAGTGTCAGGGATGCACTGTAGGCAATAGTGGTGTCAAACTAGATCCTACAATCAGCACCACACAGAAAGTGAACCAGAGACTTTGCTGGTTACTGCCCTGGACAGTATACTACAATGTTTCTGCCACTGGTATCGGGAGCACCTCACAAATGTCAGTGACAGGACTAAAGTACCCAAGTTTAATCAGTATTCTTTGACGTTTTGGTTAAATATGTTCACCTCTATTCAATTCTTTATGCCAGATTACTACTTTGTATAATCAAACTACTTTTGCTTTCCATGAAAAACGTGGCAATGCTAAAGCTGGAAATTCCACTAAATATACTGAATTCAGGCCCTCCATAGAAGTCTGTAATACAAAAAGCTGCACATGGGCAGTATGACAACTCTGGAGGGCAGAAGTGGTTCTTGGCCCAGCAGTAGGCTGCAACTTCTGGACCCTGTTAGCATGTCATCTAAGGTCATCAGTAGGATGTTGGCTGGTATTTAAGCAAGCAACGGGGCACTTCCCAGATGATTGCTTGAAAATGCAGTTATTTGTGATCTAAATTTAGTGCAATATCCTGCAGTAACAATTCAAGTACCACTGGATGCAGCACTCAGCCCTGTCCAGCTGTAGCATATTTCAGCCTGCCATAAATGTTTATAGGCTGCAGGGCTGGATGCTCCACCTCCATCTTCCAAGTGCACAGAAACACTGGGATTGAATGCACACAAGTTAAACGCCTATTGTGAGTATGGCCTAAAGCAGGGCTTGAAAAAGCCGCTTGCCAAATGCGAGGAGAAATTCTTGTGTGGCGAGCACAGATGATGGAGAGGCTGCACCTGCGCTCCAAGCCTCATTGTGAAGCCGAGTTCCGGTTTCCGACTTCTTTGGCACCACCATTACACTGGCAGCACCGCTGAGGGGACAGGCACAGGACAAGCCCAATCTCCTCCGCTGAGAGGAAACACAAGCATTTTTTGATGTGTTTTTTCTTCATGGAATAGATTGCAATCCACACACAGCCATTGAAGTGGTATTTTGTATCAGAAAAAGGGTATTACACAAGTCTTTGTCCTGCTGTACGACGAAAACCATTGCAAATCTTGATGTGAAACTGGCTTCCTACTGCTTTTTGTCATCCAAAAAATGATTTTTTTGGCTTTTTTTTTTTCTTAACTGAATAGAATGCAATCCACACACACCCATTGAAGTGGTATTTTGCATCAGAAAAAGGATATTACACAAGTCTTGGTCCTGCTGTACAACACAAACCATGGCTGCTCTATTAGCACATCTTTGTTAAAATGTTTACTGTTGTTATGCTATTGTTAGGCCATGTTTTTTTGGCATCTAAATAAGCACTTTTTTGTTTTTTCTTAATGCACTACTTCTCTAAGCTCTCTTTTAATAAGATCCTGGAGACAAAAATTGTTTACTTTTGTTTATTTTATGCAATGTTTTTTGGCCATAACACTTCTCTAAGGTCTCTGCTGGAGATAAAAAATACAACGTGTTTACAGTAATTATTATTCCATGTTTTTGGGCATCAAAATAAGCACTTATTCGTATGCTATACTTCTGTAAACTAAACTTACATCTTTTAAAAGAGACTTTAGTTACTAAAGTCTTTTTAAAGATGCAGAAGATAAACAAAAAAATACAAAATATTCACTACAGGTTTAAAGCTGTAAAACGTGATATTTTGATTGCACCCTATTGCTATTAAGCTATTACTGTGATGTTTAAATTGACATAATAAATCTATGTTATAATTGCAGTTTTTTATATTTTGGACTCTTTATTCAAAAGAAAAATGTAATTTCATAAGCTTTAAGGGGGCGTGGTTGGGGGCAGGGCAACTGGTAGACAGTAAGGTTTGTGCCTGGCTAGTAGGTCTGGACTCGAAATTTTAAGCCCTGGCCTAAAGTGAACTACAGCTTTTCTCATTAGAACAATGAGAATTGCTCAGGTGGTTATAAAAGTAGGCTGAAATATGCTGCAGCTGGACAGGGCTTAAAACTGTATTGAGCAAAACTCTAGTGCCATATGTACATATGGCCAGCACATAGCTATGCTGCATTACAGGCATTGTGTCCTGAACACATAGGGCCGTAAACACAAGTTCTACTTGGTACAGCAGTCAGCCCCATCCAGCCACAACCTATTTCAACATGTCAGACTGACAGGCTGCAGGGCTGGTCGCTGTACCTGGCCTTCGCCATTAAGGTCCTTTCACGAGTGTCAAAAAAAAACAGATCCAAAAACAAAAAGGAAATAAAAAAAAAAAATTAATCCTTTTAACAACTGTTTACACCAGTTTATACATCTGTCTTTAGTTTAAAGTGGTGGTAAACCCTTACATATTACTTGGTGAAGTGATTGACCTCAGGTGATACCCAGAGATGAAACAAATCCTACATACTGCTCACCTGCAAATATGGCATCACTTCCTTTCTAGCTAAAACACTACAGAATTTTACTGGTCAGCTAGGAAGCAGTGACGGTGTGACAACTGGCTGATTGGATCAAGTCAGTTTTTCTTAAAACTTTCAAGAACCTGAAAATGACAAAGCAATGGAAAATGGGCAGTGGATAAATTGTTAGCACTTCCACCTGGCAGTACTAGGGTCATTGGTTTGAATCCCAACCACTGCATCACTTGTGTGGAGTTTGCATGTTCTCCCTGTGCCTGCGTGGGTTTCCTCCGGGTACTCCAGTTTCCTTCCACACACCAAAAACATGCTGGTAGGTTAATTGGATCCTGTCTAAATTGGCCCTACTATGTGTATGTATGAATGTGAGTTAGGGACCTTAAATTGTATGCCCCTTGAGGATTAGAGACTGGTGCGAATGCAATATATATATATATATATATATATATATACACACACACACACGTGTATATATATGTAAGCGCTGCGTAAATTGACAGCGCTATACAAGAACCTGTAATAAAATAAAAAAGTCCATATACAATTCAAAAGACAGGTCCTAGTAAGCCGGCTGCCAGAGTCCATTGATGTGGACACTTTCTTTTTCTCACCACCACACATTCCTCGCATGTTTTTTTTCAACAGCTCGTAAAGCTTTGCATATGCCAAGCAAAACAGCCCTAGGGAGATTACTGAACATCTATAGGACTCGGAAGCAGAGGCAGTGACAGAGTGGTGACTGAATGGGTCATCGCAGGAAGAGGGCACTGTGTGAAGTACTGTAAGTGTTTCATAATGTGCAAGTATGCTGTACACTGGTACTTTTCTGCAGAGTACTGCATTCATTGTTTTGTTTTTTTGTGCCTAGACAAACTGAAAGATGCCCCTGACCCTCAAAGCCAGGGCTTTAATAGCCATGTTGTTAAAGCCAGGGAGAGATTGCCAACTGACTCTTGGAATAGTAGATCCGGATGGTCTAGTAGGGTTCACAGTGCACCTGCTAGAGGTCTTACTAGGTTGGCATACCTCATCCACGTAGGCTAATGAGGATTATTGGAACGCACTTCATCTCTATCTTGTGTACTGATCCAGCAGAGCAACCAGCATCCACCACTCCTGTCAGCAGATCCCTGCACCTGGATACAAACCTGATGTTGATTTGATCTTGGAAAACAGGAGGTCCACATTCAGCATACCCCATCTATGACACAGGCCTTGGAAAACCTCTTGGAAAAAAGGCCACTTTCACAGGTCCAAACGTTGCCAGCTGAACATTTGCTTGCCAACTGTCTAAACCTGGAATGTACACAATTGACAAGGTTGCAACATGTAGTTTTCCCCAGGACAGGATCCATTCCACCTCTCTTGCTGCAGTGAGACTTCTGTCCTCCCAGATGGTTGATGTACACTACAACCATAGTATTGCCCAACTCAATCTGGACCCGATGGCCCTCTAAGAGGTGGGCCCAATACTGAATGGACAGCCATCTTGCCCGAAGCTCCAAGATGTTTAATAAGGAGACAAGATTCCTCTGACTACCAAGTCCCTTGCACCAACAAGGTACCCATGACTTGACCCCTTCCCCCAGCTTGACAGGCTGGTGTCTGTCATGAGATTCCTCCAAAAAATCTCCAGAACCAAATTCCTCGATTGCCTTGTCCTGGGGAGGGAATGCTCCCAATCCGAGACATGTCCAGGACAAGACCCAGATACTGCAAGCGATTATTCAGATCCAGTGTCCATATCCAAAAGTTCATGATCTGCTGTCTGACATAACCTTTGCTGTCTGTTACCTCAAAAGGCGGTTTTCCAAGTATTCCACAATGGGGATGCCACAAAAGTGCAACAGGGCTAACCTTGGAGTCAGCACCTTTGTAAAAACCTTAGGTACCGAGGTCAGACTGAACTGGCAGGTCCACAAACTGGTAGAGCAGAGCCCCTACAGCAAACCTCAGAAGAAAAAATACCAAAATCCGATACGCTGAAAAGATGGGCAAGAGAGTGAAGGTAATAACAGACCTAGTTGACTGCATCCCTAATTTGTGGACCCAAATGTAGACATTTAAGGCTTTGTGGTCCAGGATGGGGTGAATACCCCCCTTTGGGTTATGGGACTGTAAAAAGGTTGGAAAAAAATCCCTGGAACAGTATTGCAGCAGAGAACACAGCTACAAAAACAAAAAAATAAATAAAATCAGTTCAGAAGACACAGGAGAAGAACCTGATGGAGATCTGCCATTCTGTGGAGAGACAAATACAAAAAAAAATAATAGGGTAGAAAAGGAAAATGCTTTGCTCCTTTAGATACCCTGTATGACCCAAGGCTGGAAACAGCACTGGTAGAAACAGGTCAATCCACTAGTTTCAGGGTGGTGCACGCAGCACCAGTTAGTCACAAAGTCTCTGTGGTGGGTACCTCAGTACTAAGGATGCAGTTAAATCAGATACAGAACTGCACAGGGGCATACATATGGCCTCTGTGATCAGTCTCAACAAATAACTGGGTAATTTGGGCCATGAAGTGCTGCAAGCTTGTAGTAAAAACCACAGCTGAGAGGGCAGATGACCCAGCTACACCTGACAGAGTCAAGAAGGTCTGAGGACGGGAAAGACTTCAACAGCAGAGGACAACATGACTCCAGACTGCATACATCCGCACCATCAGTAGGCACCCTGCGAGCAGTCCTCTACATTAGAAAATACGATGGGGGTACCCAATACGGCAAGCTACCCAAAAGATTTTTGAAACCATGGCTGCCAGTTTCAAAAACACACACAAGTCACAGACAATAGACAAAGCTACTGAAAAACACATGAAATGCCTCAAAGCAAAAATTTAAGGTAATTTTGTCTAAGATTAGAAAGAAGTCTCTGTAATCGTTTAACAAGTTCTAATATTTTAATATGATTATACTATAAATCTTGTATTGCAATTCTCAAACAGAACTAAAAGCAAATATTTTTTCTGCAGACAGATTCAGGATAACTGAGTAACACAGAACCCCCACCCATTCATTGCCCTGGGAAGTGGGCATGGAGAAACATTCCCAATATAAATAGGCTTGCACAATGTATGAGAGGAAATGTCACCAAACAAGTTTAAATAAACACCCTAGTTCACTTTACAGGAACACCCATGGCCAATCCGTCATGATAGAAATACAGGAACAGCAACTACTATTTTGAAGGTGCACATGCCAGGCTGTCATCCTGATCTTTTTTTCAATGCTTTGACCATAAACAAAATTGTGCTTACTAGGTGTCATAACATTTCACATTACTGGCCAATAACCCACCATGTAGAGAAATGATCACCAAAAAATTTAAGAGTACATTTCAGGATTCAAACATAAGAGCTGCTACTGTTGACTTTAGTTTTAAAAAAAAAAAGTAAGATCCACGGTCAACCCATTTATTCTTGATTACTTGAAGCCATTGACCTTACACACTGCTCAAAAAAAATAAAAGGAACACTTTGAAAACATCAGATCTCAATGAGGAAAAATATCATGCTGAATATCTATACGGATTTTGACTGGGTAAGGTGTTAGGAACGTAAGGATGCCTATCGTTTGATGGAAATAAAAAATTACCAACCTAACAAAGGACCAAATTCAAAGACACCTGAAAATCAAAGTGAAAAAAAATGATGCATACAGATTATATGACAACCTCCATCTATACTGCACAAGCAGACACCTCCAGCAACAATGGAAATAGAGGACACACTTGCCGACTAAGCGAGAATGGTCGCTCAAAACTGCTCCATTTCATTGCGGGCCGTATCAGCATTATGATTACCCTCAAAGGGCCGGTTGTATCTGCAAGACTAGATGTCCAGAGCACCCCACCCCCCCATTACATCAGATATCAAAAATCCCTCACCCTCCCTAACATCACTGTGCACTCCCTTTAGGGGCAGAGCTGGAAAGCAGAAAGTACTGCGGAGACAAGGGGTACCTGCAGGAGAGGTGCAAAGGCCACATGAAATGGCCTGGAGGGTCGGATTCGGCCCGCAGGCCTTGTATTTGACACCTGTGATTTAGATGGTCAAGGGCAGGAAGACAGCACATGACCACTTCATGTCCATAGATGCCTTAATGTAGAATTTGAGGCTAAAAGTATCTTAAACTTCTACAACCTCCCTTCTAACATCAATACCATCTACCCTGTAGAAAAAAAAGATGCTTTTACTTACCTATTCTAAAGGCGATCAGATCCGGTCTTACTCAGCTAGCAGCAGCTTTAGGGAAGAAGGAGAGCCGAAAACGGATGGCCCATAGTAAGCCTATGGGTGGCGTAACCAATCAGGAATTCCATATGTTGTCTGAGTGCGCTCTCCTCTCCCCTGTTGCTGGCTCAGACAGAGGAGATCATATCACGTGACCAGACCAGAGCACACTGAGAATAGGTAATTGCATCTTTCTTCTACATGGTAGTTGGTATAGTTAGGATATAAAAGAAGAAAAAGTGTACAAAAAGAGAAAAAGGGAAGCACTTCAGTAGCGTAAAATCATCTTTATTTAAAACATAAAAACTTCACTGCACTCACGTTCCAGGAGCGCGGGCAACTGGAAAATGGCGCCTCAGTGAGCAGGGGCAGCGTTCCTCTTAGAGTAAGGCAGCACATGCAGGCTGGGGAGTGTGAGCCCACTTAGTAAAGGTGTTATAAGGAGGTGGAGCACTTTCAGGATTACGTGTTCTACTTTAAATATGATCATACAATACGTACATTTTCTCCGAATATGTATTCTAGAAAATTATCTTATTCCAAGGGGGCACAAATACATCACTCAAAAGCTAGTCAATCCAGTTTAGGCGTAATACTTTTTGAGGATTCTGTTGACATTAAGGACACAAAATAAATTTATAACGGAACAGATTCATTTTGGAACTTTTTTTTATATCTCAGAAATCCAAGCAATTGATCTTCATAAAGTAATTGGAAATGTAGAAGCACCTACCTTCTGAAACATCGTCTTCTACCGCTCCTTTCACCTGAGAAAAACACCACTGAATATCATTGCCTCCACCAGCTCCTTAAAAGCAAATATTAATAAAACAATTAGTAAAAAAGAAACAAGAACAGCAAAAAAATATATATATTTAGAGTTTCAATACAGTTTTTTTTTCGTTTTTAGTTCTAATTCTTCTGAAATTTATTTTTGATCTTGATTTGCACATAATGGCTTGCTGTTCCAAATGTGTTATTAAAGTATTACTAAATCCACAACAGTAAAAGCAGTCTGTATATGCAGTAAACAATGCTGGTTATACGCTGTGTAACCTAAGGGGTTAATTCTATGCATTGTGTAAAAATGCTGTTTGTTCCTGACTTCTCTAATCCTCCCCTTCTTCCAGTGCGCCCCCCTCTTATCTCCTGATAAGACATATCCTGTGGAGTCACTCTGCACATGCTTAGTTTGGTGTGTATTGCTAGAGAGATTTTTCTTTTTCTGTGCATGTGATCAGCACAGGACCAATCAGCTCTGTCCAGAGGCCAGGGGGCCTGGAGTAGAATGACAACTCCTCCTACAAGCTTTAATGTGCTCAGCTGGACACTGATAGAAGTCACAAGACTGCTCTAACTACTGATGAGAAAAGGTATTTAGCAGTTTATATTTACTAAAATAATTGCACTTTCTTATTCTGTGTACTGTGGGAGACCAGATATAGTAAATGCAGGGTCCTGGGTTTAGTAACACTAAGTTATACATATAGATTTACAATATGCTCCCTCCAGTTGCCATCTGCATATAGTAGACTGATTAGCGCCATCTTTCGTTGCAGAACAGGAGACCTTCCATCTGCTGGTATACCAAATTGAGTTGGGCAGTGTACAGTACTTCTCAGCCAGAGAAAGCTTTGTACTTACGGTATGTAGCTGATGCTACAATAGAATAATACAGTATTTGCAGTGGCTGAACCACTTAGTCATCAATATAGTTCCTTTTGGCTAGCTTGGTCCAAACAAACTATTTAAAGTGACAGGCAACCCAGACTTTGGCTTTAAGCAACTCACCCAATGGACTGAAGAGGATTACACACACTAATAACTAGGTAGCAGATGGATTTCCCCCCCACCCAACAACTTGATTTCTTGAGAGCAAAGCAAACACTTCAAAATGACAGAGGTGTTTGCTATAGACTCCTGACAATAACCCTAAATAATCCAATCCTCACTCAAATGCACAAGGCCCCTTTCACGCTAGTGCACTTTTGCAGCACTTTAGGAAAGCAACAAAAGCACATGAAAACTATTCCCCATTACGTCCTAAGTAACTGTTCACACTGCAGGTGCTCTGCACTTTGAAAAGTCCTGCATTCTCTATCTTTGGTGCAGTTTTTCAAAGTGCACCAAAAAGACACCTTCCATTGCAAGTCAATTGGAATGCATCAAAAGCGCATCAGTGTGAAAGGGCCCTTAAATTGCAGAAAAGAGCATCAGTATGAAAGGGCCCTAACCGGTTTGATGTTAGGTGGGGCCAATTACAGCCCACCTTAAAACATTTTCCATCAAGGACAAACCTATAGACCTGGATTGAGACAAAGTGGCAGTGATACACAACCACTGTGCAGTACTACTAAACAGGAGCCAAATCTTTGTGTGTAATGACCAAATATGATTACCACCATGCACATGTATGTTTGTAACCTATACCGTACAAACAAGGTTTTCAAAACCACTTTTCAATGAGAACAATTACATGCACTGGTCACATTCAAACATATACATACACACACACTGTAAAAAGGCTATCATATCCCTTCAAAATGCATTTTTGACTGTAAGCATTAAGGGTGCCTGTGGACTCTGCATTGAGGACTATAAAGAAGAACTAAAGCAATAAAAAAAAACAAAAACACACTTATAAATCAAAAGAGTTCTACAATGATATAAGGTTGAATTTTTTGAAATATGTGAACAGGCAGGCAGCTTATAACCTTTTGGAGATTTGTGTTAACCTACATTTGATATTATGCGAGAGTACATATGGCATACGATCACATGAACATTCTGCTGTGCAGCTAATAGCATGAATTCTACTTTCACACTTCCCACTTGCAAAGAAAAATATTTAATAGGGAATTTCTGAAATCTGGCTGGCACAATGAATAAGATGCTTGACCCAAATTTAATGGCAGATCGTACCTCATTTCTGAGGCTATATTCCTCCTCAAAAGTTTAAGTCCAATGATGGCAAACCTTTTAAAGACCGAGTGCCCAAACTGCAACCCAAAACCCACTTATCATTAAGTGCCAACAGTGCAATTATACCTGAATACTGAGATTTTAGTTTAGAAAAAACAACCCAGTGACCACCAGCACAAGGGGGAAAAGTTCCACTGACCACCAGCACAATCTAAAACCTTCTGTTAATAAAAACGAATGTAATAAAACTCAAAGCCAGCCCAATATATATATATCCTTGGCAGCGCACTGACCGGCCATGCGAAAGTTCGGAGGAGTCGCGGCTCGTGATGTCATCGTCTGGCGTCACAACTCCTTTCCAAGCATGCGCATGGCCCCTATGTGCGTTATTATCCAATTCTCAGCTGCTGAGGTGACTTGGCTCACGTGCCAACAGACGGCTGTGAGTGCCCACTGCAGCACGTGTGCCATAGGTTTGCCACAACGGATCTAGTTCACCTAAAACAGATTTTAGTTTTGAAACAACATCTACAGGCCAGATCAGCATTAGGCTTCTTCACCACTCAGGATCATAGGTACGAGCACATCACACCTGTATTCTGGTCTCATTTCCCTGGAACAGCAGCTGGAATCATGAGAAATACAAGAAGCCAAAGTGAGATTCAGGGCCCATTCACACTTTAGCGCTGAGGTGCATTAACACAGTGTAGTACGTTAACTTACACATAGTTAAGGTAGCCCATTCACTTAATATGCAGCTGACACACTGCAACGCAGTGAAATTCAGACATGACCAATTTTTTCTAACAGCACACCACAACAGCTCCTCCTCTGCTGTGTGTACCCAGAGAAAGCCGCCTGCTAAGTGAACACAGGTATTGCTTCTGAGCCGGGCTGTGTGTGTCCAAGACACACACAGTGCGGTATGGCCCCACCACACAGGATTCAAATGACAGCTATACAATTTCCAGAGTTGTTTTTTTTACCTTAATGCAGGGTATATATCAAGGTAAAAAAAAAAAAAAAAAACCTGCCTTTAGAATCCACTTTAACTGTCCACCATCCAACCAAAACATTAATCGGTGTTGGATTAAGCTTCTAAGAATCTCAGCCCAGTAAGGGTCCTTTCACATGGAGTGGACTCATTTAGAGGATCCGCTTGCTCTCTCTGGTGATCCGCTCAGCAAGCAGATCACAGCTCTGTGTCCATTCTGGTGCTGCAGAGCAGACACAGAGCTGCTTGCTCTCCTTAATGGGAGGTCGGATGAGAAAGGACCGCCTGTCCGTTGTCATCCGACCCGAAGAAAGGGGAATTGGATCCCCATCTGTCCCTTTTTGGTGGATTGGATCAGATGTTGGCGGGTGTAAACAGACATGTCCGTTTATACCCGCCGCTCCATAAAGGAGAATGAGGACCTAAATTAATGCAATCCTGACTGACAGCTGTAATACAGCAAATGGCCAAGGACAATGGAAAACTAAATTATTTTTTCCTAATTTTTGCAAGACAAAACAAAAAGAACAAAAACACGCACACCAAAAATTTCTAAAGCTAGAATTACACTTTTGGTGAACTTTTCTGCACCTAAATCCCATGCAACTGTAAGTGCAGATGAACCTATAATTAAGGGCTACAGCATGTTTTTATGGGAAGGCACAGTTTCACTTCAAAGGATAAGTTCACGGAAGTCCGTGAATGAATGACGGGGCCGTGTGGGCAGAGCCACACAAGGCCACGTGGTTTTCAAAATTTAGACAGATAGTACGGGGAGACTTCTCCCCGTAAAATCTGTCAGTAGGGGGGGGGGGGCAATGGCTGCTGCTGCTATTGGAAAATGTTACATGTTCCACCCTAAAAACAGGTCAAACATGTAACATGCTCCCAAAGGTGAACTTATCCTTTAAATTACAACTGATACTACCATCTGTTCTCATTCATGCTTCCACCACCCATTCCCGAGAACATACCCAGAACATTCAAACTGTACCAGATATGGGTGGTATTTGAATACTCACTCCCCCCATGTAGTATTGCTCATGACAGAACTATGTTGTGGGAGGGCAGGAGAAGTTCCAGTTTTCCCCCACACCGAGATAGATCAGGACGTTAACTCTTTTGCTGCCACTGATGTAACGCATACGTCAGAAGCAGCACCAACCTATAATCCGACTCCTGCCCGCTACAGCAATCAGCTGTTTCCATTTTCCCTGTGGACGTGAATCAAGCAGCTGTTCCTCCTGGGTGCCTGGGGCAATCATGCCAGAGCATCAGAAGACCAGATGTGAGGAATGACACCGGAAGTAATCAGCCCTGATCACATCCGGGTTCAGTCACAGAGGCCAAGGAAGAAGCTAAGTGAGCACAATCTGAGCTTGACATTAGGAATCTAATAGATATCGGAGGTCTCTTAAAAAGAACCTGTCACCTGCACCATGCTATTAAATAGGGGGCTTGACAGCCCCCTTATGATTGCAATAAGCAAAAAAGTTGGAAAAATTCAGGTTTAATAAAATAGATAAAACAAAAAGTTCCCTGCCCCCACGTATACACAAATGCATGCATCAGGTACACCAATGTATGAAGCAACAACTACGCCACACATTTGGTATTGCTGCGCATGCTGGAGCAAAAGCAATCAATTTTACAGTCATTATTCCCTATTGACTGTAAATTTAATTAAAACAACCTCAGCCTGTATATTTTACAAAAAAAAAATAATTATATTTTAATAATAAGGGTTATATTGTGTTTGAGAGCACAAACTATTTCAATGTACTTTGAAAATACACTAATCTAGCGTGAAGTAATAGATGCCATTTTTTTCTACAGGGTCTGTGCTTTGAGAAAATACATAATATTTTGGCTAGCAATAGTCAGGCCTAAAATATGCATTTTAACGTGCAAAAAAAAAAAAAAAAAAAAAACGCAGCAAAAGGGTTAAACAGAGCAGTCTGGATTGGGCCAGTAAAAAACTGTGCCAAGGGTTATTTAAGGTACTGGAAGGCATATAGAACACCATGGGGGAAAAAAAAACAAAAAACAAAATCGAGGTTCTCTCTTCCTCTCAACTGACAAGTTTGCTTTAAATTTGTGCTTGTTTTTTTGTAGCTACACAAAAAAAAAAAAAAAAAAAAAAAGCAGGTTTCTGCCTCTGGAAAGTAATAATAAAACAAACAAACAAAAAAAAAACAAGCAAAATGGCTCCTACATTTCTTTTAAAAAGGTGCTGCATTATATGGGAGAAAAATATATTTTTTTTAACAAAAAATGTAAACAAACCTAATAGAGCAATGTAGACTCACTTGAGAATGTCACTTGGTACATACAAAAAATTTCCTTTGTCTACACTAAACAATGAACACTTTCACACGGTTTGCCTTGTTAGCCATGAAAAGCAGAGGACCATCAGACTTTTCATGGTCCATTCCCTACAAACTAGACATTTGTCTAGTGTGTTGAAAGATATTCAGGTTTTTTGAATAAAGAATAAAGAGAAATAGCAAAGTGCCATAAATCGCAAAAAAACAGATTGGTGTTTTACCAGGGTCTGATCAGTGAAAAATGAATTCTGATCGGTTGCTCTTTGCTTTCACTGAATAAACCTGATGGACTGAGTCATAAGAAGGAAAGCACCAACACACCAGAAATGTAAAATGACAGATATCACATGATGATCCTCATGGCTTTTTGTGATTCTTAACTACAGTCAATTGTCCCAAAATGCCACAAAGTACACTTCAGCCAATGATACGTACAGAAAAATAAGTAATTATCTTCAAATAGCTCAATCCTCCAACATAACACATCAGACTGGTTATAAAGAAAAGCCAGGATGACAAAAGGCCAAGAACAATACCCCCACCCCAGTCATTACAATACCATAACTCCTCTGAAGATCTCCAACACATGCATCTAAACACCTTCCTATCAAAAACAGATGCTTGAGAAAAGATAGACAGAGAGTTTCACTGAAGGCAAACATTAGCAATGAAATACATCATAGCAAGCACCTGACTTCATGTGAGAAAAGCTACCCAGAAAAATAGCTCTCGGAGAAAACTTCAGGAACATCGACTGCGTGCGTGAACACAGCTGCCATTCACCGAAATCCTGCACCTCCCTCCCAGAGTTCTTAGTTCCGCTGAAACAGGAAGGAGCCGTGTCTCAATCTTTTCACCCTGGGCACAATCCGAAATCAACCATGTAACAACATGCCCGGGACAACGTCATTTCTCGGATGATCATACAACATTTGAAGGATCGAGAAGAGCGCTGAATTTACTGTACGGCACATCAGGCAAGCACCGTCTGGTCCACGAAAGGGTTAAGCCCTGGTGACTGATGTGCTTTGTCAGATCCTTCACAAGGAGAGGATGTGCTGAAAGGATGCAGTGATGCTACTGGAGGGGGGTGGGGTAGAGGGCTAAAAATTCAAGCACAATGTACTTGCTAAGAAAAGGAGGACCTCCCCACAGGAAGAAATTGCTGGGGGTGGTGGAAGCACACATCCGGTCCAGAGAAGGCTCTCGGCTTTTTTTCATATTTGGATGAGATAGAAATCCCTAGATTTGTCTGGATGGAAGAGGTCACAGAGGATGTGAGAATTCCTGACTATTCACATAAATGGGGAAAGGACAATCTGCATTAATAGGAGCAAACTCAGATAATACATATCACTGAAGAAGGGCTCGCTCTCACTACGACACAAAGCCACAGATGAAAGGAAGTATGAGGCCTCGTGCACACAGACGTTTATTAGCCGAATACTCCTCAAATGTTAAATGCCCCATGCTTTCCCGTGCCCAGGGACCTGTAAGTGCGGCAGCCAATACAAGTGACCTGCTGTAAGCAGCCAGTCATGTAAGTGCAGAACATTTCACTTTGCCCGTTTACCCTCACATGCACATACAGCTTATTTCCCAAAACACACCATCGATGGCTGTACATGGCACCCTGGTCGTGGGAAAATGCCAGAGATTTTATGCTTGAGGCCTAATCCAAGGTTCACACCTAAGCGTTTTCCACAGCATTTTGCAGACATGCACTACAGTCCATTTAACATGATTTCCTATGGGACAAGTTCACGTTTCTGCATTTTCACCTGGTGTGTTTTCTGGAAAGGGTCAGGGACTTTTTAAATGCAAAAAGTTGCATTTTTGGTTCTGTAGACTTCAATGGACATGCTGCAGAAAAGCATGTAGTGCATTTTTGCTGCGTTTTAAATCTGCCTAGCAACAAGAAAAAACAAAAACACATCAAAAACGCATGTGCACAAATGCTAAACGCACTGCAGAAACGGATCAAATGAAAACTGCATAGGTTAGAACTTAGCCTTAGGCTAGGTTTAGAGCTGCGTCTAAACTGGTGCTCCTCTGAAGAGCACTCAAATCACTTTTCAGCTGGACAGGTGGTGAAGAGGCAATGCAAAGCCTGTTTTAACCCCATATTTGGCGCACAAATGCACTGCAACCATGTACATTGCATATGATTGCAGGACGTTCAAGGCACTTCCTCGTTCATTTGAATGGGTTGCATTTAGCAGGCTTGCTGTCTGCAGAGTGTGGTATGTTTTTGTGGCAGGCACAAAGCATCGCAATCGTAGTATGCCCCCCCCTTTAACATCAGTCCCCCCCTCACAGCAGTGACTTCAACCCCCTTTCACATTCTCGTCCTCAACCCCACCTTAACATTCCCATCCTCATCCCCTGTCCCCCTTTAAATCAGCCCCTCTTCCAGATTCCTGTCCTCAGACACCCTTAATATCATCCCCGGCTTCCCCCACATCAGTAACATAGCCCTCTTCCCTATCCTACCTTACACAAGGTGGAGGACGGGAGGCACAGTAGGTTTAGAGCCGACATGGGAGACAAGACAGTTCCACATGGAGGGCTGGAGCTGCACAACTTTTCCCGGTAACCAGCTTGTGATTAGTTGCTAAGAATGCCCTGCGTCCAAGCAACCAATCACCAGCTGGTTACCGTGAAATGTTAGCCCGGCAGCTCCCGCTCTCCATCTGGACCTGACTTGCCTCTGATGTTAGCTCTATGAGGATGACAGCAGTGTTGGTGGCTGAGCAGAAGAGCTGGCTTCTAAACAGCAAGACCGCGGCAGTCTGGATGGGACAGTGACTCAGGCCGTATTCAGATGGCGGTCTACCATTTTAGGATGCTTGACCTAGTAGATAATTGGTTGCCATGCACAGCTGCTCCAGATTCTGGATGTCTCCATCTTAGTAAATCCCCCTCAAAGTCTTTCCCTTGTGATTTGGAATCAAGGCAGGCTCTGTAAAAGAAATGCTGTTGTGCTGTAGAATACTGCCATGTAGGAAACCACCCTAGCTATATCCAAAACACTAAAAGCCTAGTACACACGGGCTGAATGTCAGGCAGCATCAATAAAAACTGGATGACATTCAGCCCATGTGTACTGCAGCCAGTCTGACAGAAGGCGGCCATTCGGCCAGCTTCTGTCGAAGGGGCATGACCGAAAAAGATCTGATCGGAATCCTTGATCACATACTGACCAGTGTGTTATGTGGGGGGGGGGGGGCATCTCCCTGTCAACACAATAGCTCAGTGGGGGACATTGCTGTACTAACATCGGATTATTAGTGCAGTGTTTCCTCTTGAGCTCTGCAGCTTTTTGGTTTTTTTTTTGCTTCAGCCAGCTAGGTTGAAAAACACTGCTAATGTGTAATAGGCTTTAGTGCCGATTAGCAAAAATCCTAGAGTTTAGATAGGATAACAGAAAAAAAAAAAAATCAATGAGCATGCAATGTAATGTTGAAATCAGGAGCCAAAAATTGGTCAATCTCTGCACACAAAGGAACATTCTCCAAAGGGAATTTTCTTTCTTTTCAATGCTTCCACTGACATAGAAAAGCTTCAGAAAAGTTAGGACCAGATGTAACTACCGGTTTCCATACAAAGAATGATTTTATACATGTTATATTTATTTTATATAATATCAATATTTATATATTTTCAATATGTATATATTGTTAATCGATTCGCTGTCAGAGAAAAAAAATACAACTGAAGATCAAAAAGATTTAAATGTGCCAAACACTTAACATATTGATCTATTTACTCTCCTATGATCGGATTTTCAGTCCAGACTAATCGGAACAATTTTCAATGAAATAATTTTTGCTTGAACGCAAGTGATGGCATGGCATGGCATGGCTCTTTATGATAATTCAAAGATTCGACTATATTTGATTCTGTGAAGAACTGTTCAATCAGATAATTAAGAGTATGGCCACCATTAGACACATCTGTCATTTGACATAAGGGACTTCCTCAGCACTGCTACGAACATATCCAAACAGTGCATCTTTAAATTTAAAACACAGAGATAATAGAATGTGTTGCTTTCTACCCACCTAGAACAATAAAGCCTCATGCACTCAGTCTTATGAAAGTAAGCAGCATTTTTTCTGTGAGAATTTGGCAGAAAGGCCTCTAATGTTACAATACGTATGTATGCTTATACACATATGGCATCAGTGTAAATGCAGTCTACTGGCGAGAATATTAATTTAATGTGGCCATTGTAATATATTTAGACACGTTTATGTACGTACGCACATTTTTTTCTGTTCACAAGCTCCTCTCAGAATGCGCCTTTTGTGCGTTTCTTTTTCTGCCTGTAAACGCCTATGTGTGCATGGCCGAATAGGCTGACAGAGGTGCATAAAAAATAAAAAAATCTGAACACCTATACAAGATGTATTTTTCAAGCTCCTTGTGCACAAAGCCTAAAACAGAACTTACTGCTGCACAGACCACCAATTCTTTAAATCTTAATGCACAAGCCCCCATTGATTGACCCCATGTGCTACACACTGCTGAAAAGCGCCAACTTTTTTTTTTTTTAATCCTGCTCAACATTTTGCTGCCAAATGTAGCTGGGTGATTGGGCACATAGCCTTATAAATGAGGTGGTATCAAAAAGTTTAAAGATGCGTTTTGTAAAACGCCAATAGATGGCAGCTCAAGCCTCCATGCACAGTCACAGGAGCATCATTCTTCATAAGTCAGTGTGCCAAAAGACATTGTACTGGGTGCATCGGGAGCTGTGCCACTGGTGCTATTCTGACCAACTGGGAGTGCTGTATTGCTGTGCAAGGAGACCAGTTTGAAGCGGATAGTGTGTAAACGTAAAGTACTTTGTTGTAAACAGGGCTAGTCTCGAAACTTTTAGATACCACTACGTACTGCTGCATACAAAACTATACAGATCAGCAGACAGCGTTTTTGATGCCATTGTCAATGAGCCCTTTTTTTATACAGTTTCTAACTATTGTAAAAACTTTATATATTTCACACCATTTACAAATCTTAAGTGTAAACAGATACATATGTACCACTGTTAGGTGTTTACAACTTTTTACCAACTTTCAAAGAGGTCTTCCCTAGATTTGGCCGATTGTGAGCTTTATTGGGCTAGTTTTACAATTCAGCAGGAAACCGTTTATACATGGCTTTTTAACTATAAAATAAATGGAAACCAGACCACTTGCTCTCTTGCTTCACTACCAAATTTGAGGGAGAAGCCAGTTATCACACATATGAACATGACTTAGGGTTTGTTCACACCATGGTGCAGAGAAGTCAATTTTTCTGCACCTGTTCTGCAAGGGCACAACAATATCAATTGTTCTCTATGTGCCCTGTTTACACCACAACACTAGTATCAAGTGCAATTTTTTTCTGCGCAGATATCTGCAGCGTGTACAAAACTCCTTGAAGCGTGCATGAAAACCAGTGTCTCTGAAAATGAAATCTGCATGTCAGTTTCCATAATTTTTTTGCACTTCTGGTGTGACTAAAGCCTTACAGCCAACCTCATGTACAAGTAACGAACAGTAAATAAAGCGAACATCACTACGCATGAATCAAACATCAGTGACATTCTGATCACACTCAAAACTAGGATCAGCAGCCTGGAAAATTCCACTGTGAAGACAAAAAAAAAAAAAGGCCAAGGCACATTATTGCTGTGATGCAGTGGCACGATGAACCGAACAACTGTCCCTTCTTACACAGGATCCAATGTGATATTTTTTCCAGGTCTGTTGCTGAGCAGCTATAAACAGACACACATTTGGAGAGAAGGGAAGAACCCTGTGTGACATTATGAGTCAAGAAAAAATTAAAGCAGTATTTGCATTGTTTGTTATAAAACTCGACAGATGTGTGGACCTGTCTGAACATGAAGCCACGCATCAGCTCTAGAAAAAAAAAAACCCACACATACACACACTGAAGACTTCTTTGCCTATTTAGATGGACTGTCATACTGAATGTCATTATGACAGAGAACACACACACAAAGGAGGAGGGTAGGTAAGATCCATGGAGAATACATCTCCATCTCTAATCTATGGAACAGAAAATGCAGTACAGGTTGCCAACTGTACATACGGTAGTGATGTACACCTGATCCATTGTATACAAGAAGTATTAGGCCTCACGTACATGGCTGTACTGATCTCTGTACACCCACTTATGTACATTCTACGTTAGAATGACTGAATGTCGAGGTCATTCTACACCTGTGCTGCTGCCTTCGTATCATTGATATTTGTACATGGATTCTGAATTCACTAGGCAGTTGCATATAAAGTCTATGCATGCTCTATGTAAGCATTAGCTTACATAGAGCATGCATAGAGCAACAGAAAACAGCTCAGAAACATTAGGTCCAAACCATCATTCCAAACCGCTAGCTACCTAGTTAAAGGGATTAGTTCAACCTTGCTTTATGTAATATTTGGAAATGGGCAATGATGGTGGAAACACACTCTACCTGCACCAAAAAAAAAAAAAAAAAGAGGCCTGTGACAGAAATGCAATTTTAAGACTGCATCTCAGTATTACATAGCTGGCCACATTTCAAAAATGCACGTCATCTGACAGAACCAGAAGTGCACGTTGTACTACGCACTTAAATATATCATTAAAATGGAACCAGTAAACTAGCAGGAATAGCACTATGATGGTAGCAAAACTTTATTTTTTTTCTATTATTTTAAACAATCTACTCTAGTGCATCCAGAAGTCCTCCTAATGGGCCTGAACATCTCAGCCATTGACTGCATACACTACAGTGCTTAAAGCCAGAACAACCTATCAAAGATCCTGAGTATGGCCATGTGAGGGGTGGGAGTGCTCTGGATATGCAAATACTGACTATGAGAAGGTCATTTGTTACATAGGCACAACAAAAGAACCCTGGGCTGTGCTGGACTGACATCTAAACATGATAATGTACTGAAAAGTTCACAAATTAAGCTAAAACTGGACTGCTGAACAACTAAAATAAAAAAATAGCTGGAATTGCTATAAGACAGCCCTTCTACTGAACTGCGCTATTCCTAACAATTGCTTGTAGGAGAAACGTTACAATTACTCAATAATATGGTCTTCAGGATGGCCATAGGCTGCACATGTATTATTGAGAAAAACAAGCAGCAAAATGGCAACACCTACCACGATCATCTTCCCAATTTGGATATTTATTTAGAATTTGCTGCCAACTCACAGCCCATCACAAAGCACAGTACACTTGTTGTGGTGCACTCCAGTGATTTGGGGTGCTATTCTACAGAACGTAAAACCCTTTATAGTTTGTTGATCGCCAACAGCCTCATTGCTCCCAAAGCTCCAATGATTTTCCTCCATTTTGGGCACACTGTGTACCTGTTACAGGAGCCTGTCCCCGCTCTGTGGAAACAATGCAAAAGCAAGGTGCTGCAACGTACCTCCCCCAACAACCATTATTCAGATGAAAAGTACATGCTGCAAATCCCTGGCTGCAGGCCACCCCGTCCCATTTTACCATTACAGGCTTCGTTACAGAGGAACTGTGCTACTTTAATACACACGTGTGAAGCCATCCTGTCACAAGCAATGCAGTCAGTGGTATCCTTTGCTTTCATCATACCACATACAGCAAGCATAAGGCTACAGCCACAAGGGGAATTTTTGGAAGCTCAACTATCCTATTACAAAAACTAGCAAATCACCTCTAAGCAGAAAATGGAACAAATGGCTATTTCTGGTGTAAGCTACACAATGTAGCAATAATCACACAAGAGTACATGCTACTTAAAGTAATATTAAAAGGCTTTTTTTTTATATAACAAACTATTTATACTTACCTGCTCTGTGCAGTGGTTTTGCACAGGGCAGCCTCAATCCCCCTCTTCTCGGGTCCCCCGTCAGTGCTCCTGGCCCCTCTCTCCTGCTCCCATAGCAAGCAGCTTGCTCTGGGGCACCCACGCAGGCTCAATTCTGAACCACTACTCTACATGTCCATTCACACACACAGCTGCGGCTTGGCCCCACCCCCTCTTTCTTCCCATTGGCTCACTGACTGACAGAAGCAGGGATCAATGGCTCCCGCTGCTCTCAGTCAATGAGGATAAAGAGTCCCCGGAGAGCCAAGGCTCTTGTGCAGATCGCTAGATCGTGATGGGGCTCAGGTAAGTAATGGGGGAGGGGAACACAAAGGCAAAAACACACAAACGTTAAAAAAAAAAAAAAAAAAAAGTCTTTACAACCACTTTAAAGTGTTACTAAACCCACGACAGTAAAATCAGTCTGTATATGCAGTAACGCATGCTTGTTATACTCACTGTGGAACCTAAGGGGGTTAATCCTCTGCATTGTGTAAAAAGGCTGTTTGATCCTGACTTTTATGATACTCCCCTTCTTCCAGTGCTCTCCTCTTATCTCCTGAGAAGACATATCGTATTGCTAGTTTGTTTTCTTCTTCTTGGGAGAGTGCATGTGATCAGCACAAGGCCAATCAGCCAATCTAGAGAGAGGTCAGGGGTTCTGCATCATCATAGACAAAATAAGCTTTAACCAGTGCTCTGCTGACCACTGATATAAGTCACAAGACTGCTAACTGCTGATGAGAACAAGGTATTTAGCAGTTTATTTACTAAAATAATTCCATGTTCTGTGTACTGTGGGAGACCAGATATAGTAAATGCAGGGTGCTTGGGTTAGTAACACAAAATATTTTACCCAGGGACCCATTTGTTCCATCAACAACAATGTAAATACTGCACCCACCCCCAAGTTTTTAAATGCAGTCATTTGATAACAATGCTCCAGCTCCTCTGTGTAAGGATGTGGCTGATGACAGTCAACTGTCTCCTCCTCCGACAATGATGATGTCACTGCTCTAAGTGATTCAGCCCAGTTGCTGGCCCACAGAGGTGCCAAAGCTTTGTGGCCATGTGATTGTTTAGAAAAAAGGAAAAAAAAAAAAAGAGGCAGTATTTTAACCACTTCAAGTCCAGACACTTGTACCCCCCTTCCTGTCTAGTCCAATTTTCAGCTTTCAGTGCTATCACACTTTGACAATTGCATAGTCATGCAACACTGTAACCACATGAATTTTTTAGCATTTTTTTGAGAGAGATAAAACTTTATTTTGGCGGTGTTTATTCACCACTGGGATTTTTATTTTTTTGCTATATAAAATGAAAAAGTCCAAACATTTTGACAAAAAAAAAAAAAAAAGTGTTTTTCTTAAAACATTTTGCAAATAAATAACCTTCATACATCTTGGCCAAAATGTATTCATCTATCTTTATAGTAAAAAATAAATAACCCAAATTAGTTTATAACCAAAAATTATACATTTTTCAAAACATTTTTTGACATTTTTATGGTTTTTTTTTAACATACTGTCATCCTAGCAGTACAGTGTCACCATAGTGACACTGTACTACTTGTGGGGGGGTGATGACTTTTTTTTTGTACACTGATTGCATTTACAGCCTTTATGGGTGTAAAAGCAATCATTTCTCCTTCTCTCTGGCTGCATTCTTGCAGCCATTGAGAAATACCGTGCGAGCTGTGATTGGTCACAGCTTGTCACATGGTACAAAACAGTTGTAAATAGCCTTGTACCATGTGACCTCTTCGATCATTCACAGATTTCACACATAGTAAGCAAGTGACCTCTTGCTTACTACTATTCATGTGATCACCGATTGGCCAATCAGTGATCACATGATCGGGACCTCACACAGAGGTCCCATACAGTGATCGTTGGCACCAGATCGCGGTGCTGCGCGCTCCCAGGGAGCACGCACAGGTGGGGAATGGGGAGGACATTTATAAACGGCCACCCACTCCTGCAATGCTTCTGTCTGGATGTTTATACACATGGGCCGGATGGAAAGTGGTTAAAGAAGGATTTATTGCTTAGCCTTTCCTTCAACTTTAAGCCAATGTCACACCAGCGATTCTGTCACGGGGCGAAAAAAAAAATCTATTTGTACTCTTGGTGTCTGAAATATTGCAGTTTCCCTTGCCGGGAAAGAAGAAACATGGCAGGAACAGGTGGTGGTTTGCTTGCCCACTCTGGCAAGGTCGTTGCCAGCAAGTCCTTAGAGCCATGGCCATCTAGTAGTTTATTTGCAGCAATAATTTGGTTTTTTTTTAATGGAATCTCTAACTCACTAATTTTACAACGGTTTGTAGCTCAGCAATTAGGATTGTGCAGCATTTCATGTCAGTGATAAGTCAGTGATAAGTTGGCTAACAGCAATCACTCTGAAATCAGCTCCACGACTTTGCTACAAACACTGAAGGAGAGCGATCTTCAGCAGCAAATGTCAACACAACGATGTGGCAGGAGCATAGCGTGACAAAACACCACCAATTACATCGCTAGCAATAATTTATAGCAGTGATTAATCGCTGCTACAAAATCGCCAGTCTGACACAGCCCCTAGCACTGACACAAAGTGGTTATTTGGAAATGTGACCACAGCGCAAATGTTATTTAGAATGATCATGCTTTAAGTGAGTGTGCGTGCGCTCTTTCAATCCAGGAGGCCCATTTATGCACTCTGCAGGCATACTTATCTTGAAAAGAATAATTACTAAAGCAATCAAATCGGAGTTACCGATGATGTGGCCAAAGAAGAAATAATGTTTCCACATCAAGTGCTAAGCAGGTTAAGGTTTACAGGAAGCCTTAGGCTAGCCATACACAGTTTAAGATTTCTCTCGTTCAGCCCCTTGTGCTGAACAAGAGAAATCGATACATTCCCCCATCCTTGATAAACAGCATGGATTGAGAAACCTCCACGTCTCGCTATATGATTGGCTGCAGTCTGTACTCGGCTGATAATTTTCCACCCGGCTCCTTCAATTTTTCAAGCAACTTTTGTGCAACCAAGTGGTACTATAAGGACCACCCATGGCTCCAGTTTAAGCCGATGTCGCAGGAATCAGCAGAAATTTGAGAGGAGTATGGAAAGTTTTAAAGCAGTGTCAGATGGGCAATGTTGAAACAAATGGTACCTCACCCAAGTGAGGGAATCCCTTACTCTAAGAACCATGGCATACTAGTGATCTTGTCCCTTGCTTCGCGTGATTGGATTATCACTCTTGATAAACTGGACATAATCCCAACACCCTCTCTTAAAAATGTTCGGTGTGTGTAAAAACACCTCCACAAATGAGTCACCTCCTCCACTGGAAGTGAGACCCAGCCACACTCTTAGTATACCCCAGGCATGGAAGGACCTCCGTAACAGCAGCCTGGATCGGGAACACTGTAAACCCCCACCGCGACTGCCAACAAGTCCATCACAGGTAGCATAGCCAGTAATGTGCAGGGGTTCAGATATTCTAGCACAGCATCCATAAGCTGGAAGCCACGCCCTACTGCCAGACGTCAGGGAAGAGAGAAGGAAAACAATCTTGTGTAAGGTGCCAGAACTGACCACACAGGTAGCCTAGTTCACCTGAGAGAGGCAGGCAACCACAATTACCCAACTAACAAAACAAAAAGGTTACGATGTATCTTCTCGGAGGGTCAAAAACACAACTGAGATCAAAGGGGATGCAAGGTGCCTTTTAACGGTTTCTGTGATTGTGTTACCTGTAAAGAGGGGAGCCAATCATCTCTCATGTAGCTGTCCTGGAAGACACTTTGGGGGAAAAAAAGGGATGTGTGCACTTACCCAATTTTAATCCACTCCAGTCATGTGATCCCACAGCCCTGGCTTCCCTTTGTCAGGGAGTACCTGCTGCAGGGAAAAAGTGGGAGTGCCAACAATGGATGGGTCAAAGAAGCCTATGGGTGATGTCACGGCTCCCAAATTCCCAGCCTTTGTCAAGCGTCCCCTGAGCTAGAGGATCATGTGACCAGAGCAGAGCAGAAGAAAAAAAGAAAAAAAAAAAAGCATCCAGAGATTTTTTTTTTACGTTAGGCCGGGAAGGTAGGAGGAATGATTTTAAGACTACTGAGACCTAGGCTTTTCTTACATTTTAAAGGGAAAATATATATATATATATATATATATATATATATATATATATATATATAATGCACACTTTTACACCACAGCCTGTGAAGCATTGTCCCACAATCAGTGGATTATAGGTGCAATGTCATGCTCCTGCAGAATCTGAGTACAGCTGTCTGCCAGTACCTCTCATAAACGTTACTGAAATGCAGGAAGAATCAATGAACTACAAAAGTGCTCACCAATGCCAATTCCTAGATTGTAAGCTCGAAAGAGTAGGGCCCTATAACCCCTCGTGTGCTGTTTGTAGTTGCTGTAATGTTTCATGTATTGTCCCCCCCTCTATTGTACAGCGCTGAGCAAACCCTTTGGCGCTATATAAACTCAATGTAATGTAATGTAATGCCCTTACAGTTTGAAACTACAAGCCATCTGCTGCGGTGGCAGACAGGACTTGTAGCTCATTCATTCAGATATCTGTAAATGAATGATGCTGCTGTGTGGGTGAAGTCCCATACAGATGCACTATTTTTAAAATGTGTCAGTGGGTGCGGGGCAAGAAACCCCAGGGGAAGGGTGATGTGTAGGGATTAGAGCACAGTAACATGTATACAGATTTAACATGTTACACAAAGTGAACCTATCCTTTAAATTGTGTGGATAATCCTCACCTTTTTTCAGCTGTCGCTCCGCTAGGGGCTGGTTGGGTGAAAGGTTTCATACGCTTGCTGACAAACACTTGCTAAGGAGTAATGCCTCTCTCATCTAGCCAGTTAAGAAACAAAATATGGTGGGGGACACAGTCCTCCTGTCAGAACACAATAGCTTGGAGGGGGGATTGCTGCACTAACCTAAGATGTGTTAGTACAGAGAACTGTACGGTTTTTTTTTTAGTTCGTCCTGCTGCATTGAATGGAGAGAAAAAAAAAAAAAAATTTCCTGTGTGTACCTGTTGTGGCCCTTTTTACAGATCAGTACGGCCTTACATTTACCCCCACGTGATGCACAGGTGTTCTATGAATTCCAGTGCAATCCTATTCATGTCTAATGGGATGCAGTGGCTACATGGACACAGCTGCTGGTCCCAATTTGACAGGCACATGGGTGTGTGTATGCCCTCGAACGCACACCATCTGCATTCGTGGACACACAAAAGCTGAATCTGTGCAGCCACTGAGTACCAACAGAGTGAATGGGACTGCCTCCATGCTAACGTATAGAACACATCCTATGTGGGCAAAGACAGCCGTTCACAAACGTTTATAGATGGTTACGCCCATGTGAACGAGACCTTAAAGCTAAGCTTTAAATCCTGTAAACTCGATCTCTAACCCAAACTGCCACTTTTTTTTTAAACCCAATGAGCGGTGGGACCCTCACACAAGTATATGGAAATAGGTATGCCAGGTGCCACTGAGGTTTAGTTGTGATGACAATGTTACACAAGTCATTAGATGGACATTTTGGGGCATCACAAGCACCCTTTCTTTAAAGAAAAAACAATATCCATCTGTCACCTTGAAGAAGGGACCCTTTGAGGCTCTGAAACAAAGACATCTTCCGACTTATGAGAGCTGTTTCTAAAACAAGGGCTCATGCACACAGAGGCATGTGGGCACACAAAGAATTCATGGTATTACCACATTGTGAAGTCACTAGAGTCAGCACACATCAATGTCAGGCTGTCAGTTTCCATGGCTGTACATCTGTAGCCACACATCTAAGTAGTTGTAAACCTACAGAGATGGGTGTGCAGTACTTAGCTCAATCAGTTTATGTATGGGGCTTCTTGTCCATCGCTGTGCACAAGCAGCACCCAAACGTATATGGCCATTGATCTGTGCTCGTTGCAGCTGTATGCCAACACCCGTAACTCCTAGTCGTGGAAATATCTGTATTTCTTTAGGTGTATGCTCCAATGTATTCAAGTGCAAGAGCCCTAAGCCTAGATTCACACTTGTGTGGGTTGGGAATGCTTGCAAAATCCCACGTGGCAAAATGTGCTGCTCCTTAGCAGACGTGGGGATGCCATTAATCCTTAAAGGGGAACTAAACCCTTTTATCCTTTTCAGCCAAGGAAGCTGCCACCTTAGCCCTTGTCTAGGGATGCACCAAAATTTCGGCCACCAAAACATATCGACCGAAAATAGCTCTATCGGCATTTTGCTGATAGGAAAAATTTAGTCGATGAAGGTGCCGATACAGAAGACTGTGTGTACTGCAGATGTGAACGGCAGCAAGTGCAAGGAGGGAGCAGGAGAGGAGCAGTGTATACAGAGAGGCTCCCTCACTGGCTGTCTCTAAATGTCAGTGCCGGTTTTTAAATGCAATTGCCTGGGTTTGTTTTCTTCACTATAGCTAAGAATGACCTGTCACTTTCCCCGAGCTAAAAGAAACAGTTTCTTTTTAGTTTCTTTCCCGAGCTAAAAGAAAAGTTTCTTTTTTGTTTCTTTCACGAGCTAAAAGAAAAGTTTCTTTTTTGTTTCTTTCCCGAGCTAAAAGAAACAAAGTTTCCTTTAGCTCCAGGGAAAGTGACAGCTCATTATCTGAGCTATAGTGAAGAAGAAAAAAAGCCGGCAATTGCATTTAAAAAACAACTGAAATACAGTGACAGCCAGTGAGGAAGCCTCTCTGTATACACTGCTCCCTCACTGCATACACTGCTCCTTTCCTGCCTCCCCCCTACAACGATGGCCTGTCACTCATATGCTATCACATAGAGGACTATTACCATGGCAGCACTTGTGTGTGCTCGCTCCCAAGCTGCCTCTGTGTGTTTATAAGACATGCAAAGTATGGCTCGGCTCAGCCCCTTCTCCCTCTGGCTGTGATTGACATCGGAGGGAGCCACATCTCAGCCAATGAGGTGAGAGAGACCGGGAGAGCCGAAGCTCCTGTGCATATCACTGGATAGGGCTCAAGTGAGTGGGGGGGGGGGTAGCACACTGAAGGTTTTTTTTTTTACCCTCATGCATTGAACGAATGAAGGTAAAAACCTTCAGCCTTTACATCCACTTAATTTTGATGTCACCCCCAACACATCAAAAAGCACGACCCATTTTCCCATGCATGGAACAGCAACACACACCAGCTAAACAGCAGCACATTTTGGGTGTGGGAACGCATGCAATTTATACATGTTCCCGCACCCAAATTGTACTACTGTTCAGCCGATGAGCGGGGGTGCCACTACATTTTAATGGCACCCCCACTGATGGAAAAACATGACCCAAGTTACTGTGCGTGGAATGGTGTGGTGCCAGGAAAGGGTCGGGGAGATTTCTCAGTGTTTCCCGTAGGTACAGCATGCTCTGCTCATTCAAACGCACAGATTTCCACCTAGGTTAATGACATGAAACGCATTTATCTGGGGTACTGGTGACTAAGGATACGGCGGAATCCTCCCATTCTTCCTGGGTCCAGGATGGTCAGCAGGGCAGCTTCTAAGGGGACATTATGGCCCTTGCTGGCCTCATGAATGCTGCAGAATGTCAGCTACTGGTGAGGGAGCGACAAGGCGCCGGCCTGGTGATGAGGAGAGAGCAGGGGAGCATCCTCCAGGTGATGGGGGGCTGGAGGAACATGGCTCTCAATCTGTGGGTGATCCATGGAATGTGTGCTCCCTCCCTGCCTCTCCTCTATATACATTATATATATATAAAGTTCCCTCATATACATTGCATAGGACAGGTTTGTACATCACAGACTCCCAGCACCCCCCCCCCCCCTTCCCTCCATACACATCCATTCAATCACTGCCCCCCTCCCCCACCCCGGTTACCTCACACACACAGCCGGCGGCCCGGCTCCATTGCCCGGTGTAGAGGTCCAGCTGCCTGCCCGCACACACCTATTATCCCCCTCCATTCATCCGCCATGTTCCCCGCCCTGTCCCCGTCTCTCACCCGCCATGCTGCCCCTGGCCAGTGCAGGTCCCGGGCTCCAGATGGAGGCGGATACCGGGGAGGCCGCTGCCCGGGGCGGGAGGACCGGACTCTGACGCCGCGGCTTCAAGATGGAGGCCACTAGAACGGTTGCGTCACTGGGCAAGGACCGGAGGAGGAGCTAGGTGGGATGGGCGGGAGACGGGCGATTACGTCAGCGCTGCTGGAAGAAGAATGAGAGTTTTCGATGTGTGGGAGCATAGGTGGTAGAGGAGAGGAAAGCTGGGTGTGTGGGAGCATGGAGGGGAGAGGAGGAGATGTGTGGAGGGGAAAGGAGCCTGCATGTGTGCAAGTATGAAGGGGAGCAGTGGATGTGTGTGTGAGCATGGCAAGGAGAAAGGCTCTGGATGTGTAGAATTATGGGTGAGGGTTCTGGATGTGTTGACGCATGTTGAGAGGAGGGGCTCTAGATATGTGGGGAGTACGGTGGATACTGGGGCTCTAGATGTGTGGAGGGTACAGCGGAAACTGGGGCTCTGGATGTGTGGAGTACGGCGGATACTGGGGCTCTGGATGTGTGGAGGGTACAATGGGGATTGGGGTTCTGGATATGTGGGGCATACGGTGGAAACTGGGGTTCTGGATGTGTGGGGAGTACAGCGGATGCTGGGGTTCTGGATGTTTGAGGAGTACGGCAGAAACTGGGGTTCTGGATGTGTGAGGAGTACGGCGGGATCTGGATGTGTGGGGAGTACAGCGGATACTGGGGCTCTGGATGTGTGAGGAGTACGGCGGGAACTGGGGTTCTGGATGTGTGAGGAGTACGGCGGGAACTGGGGTTCTGGATGTGTGGGGCATACGGTGGAAACTGCGGCTCTGGATGTGTGGGGAGTGCGGCAGGGACTGGGACTCTGGATATGAGGGGAGTACGGCAGGGACTGGGACTCTGGATATGAGGGGAGTACGGCAGGGACAGGGACTCTGGATATGAGGGGAGTACGGCAGGGACAGGGACTCTGGATATGAGGGGAGTACGGCAGGGACAGGGACTCTGGATATGAGGGGAGTATGGCGAGGACTGGGACTCTGGATGTGTGGGGCATACAGCGGAGACTGGGGCTCTGGATTTGTGGGGAGTGCGGCAGGAACTGGGGGTCTGGATGTGTGGGGCTTATGGCAGGGACTTGGGTTTTGGATGTGTGGGGCGTATGGTGGAAACTGGGGTTCTGGATGTGTGGGGTGTATGGTGGAAATTGCGGCTCTGGATGTGTGGGGAGTACGGCTGGGACTGGGACTCTGGATGTGAGGGGAGTACGGCGAGGACTGGGGCTCTGGATGTGTGGTGGGTACGGTGGACATGGGCTGTGGGAAGCTCTGTCTCTCTCTATACCATGTGGTCTCAATCAGTCTAGAGTACAGTAACCAATCTCAATCCACCATCTGCCCATCAGGCTGAGAAGACATTACAGGCGTACCTCGGTTTAACAACGCCTAAGTTAATGTAATTTTTGGTTTACGAATGAAAGTCCATTGAAAATAATGCCTCCTGCCTGCAGACCTCCGCAACCACCGGCCAGGATTGAGGAGAAGAGGCCCCGTGTCCCCATCAACATGGGGACAAGGTGCTTTGGGGGGGAGCCCCCCTGCCCCAAAGCACCCCCCATGTTGAGGGCATGTGGCCTGGTATAGTTCAGGAGGGGGGTGCTCACTCATTCCCCCCCCTTTTCCTGACCTGCCGGGTTACATGCTCAGATAAGGGTCTGGTATGGTTTTTTTTTTAATTTTGGTGTGGGAGTTCCCCTCAAAATCCATAACAGACCCGAAGGGCTTGGTATGGATGGGAGGGCAGACCCCACAATATGTTTTAATTTATTTTTTTAATTGCCGGTAAATCTTTTACATTTAGCTGTCAGTGGGGAACCTCTCTGACAGCTGAAACATTAACACATGGTTGTCACTACTAAAATACCGCATGACTTGATAAAATAACTTGTGGTATTTTAGTAGCGTTTACTTTTTTCTGACCTCCGGAACAGATTAATTGGTTTTCAATGCATTCCTATGGGAAATGGCGTTTTGGTTTATTAATTTTTCGAAATACAAAAAGTCCTGCAGAATGAATTAAATTTGTAAACCAAGGTATGCTTGTAGTGGGATACATGTATCATAATGACCGTGTCCCTTTCAAATACATGGGTTTTTTTTTGTGAATCACAAAAAAAGTGCAAGTGTAAAACACCACACGATAAAGTACACTTAGGGGTGTGCTTTGTCCTTCCCCGGAAGGGGATGGACCTCTACCCTGATCCCCCGGGGCATGAAGCTCCTGACAGGGACAAGGTTCCCATTTGGTCCACCTAGCCAAAAGGCCTGGCGGACCACCGTTCCTTGTGGCCAGCCGAAGCCAGCCACACAGTACTTGGCCAGGGGGCTCTCCCGGAGAGAAAACCCCCTAGGGACAGGGGAGGAAGGAACCAAAAGGCCACACATCCTCCCCCTAGACTTCAGGGCAGGCCCGAGGACCCACACCCTCCATCCTGTGAGGAAATAAAACACACATAAGAGTGAAAGTGACAAACAGTGGGAGAAATAATAAATTAATAAATTCAAAGTGGTCATGCGAAATGTGCACAGACCAGGCCCTGAGGCTTGTAGCAAAAATTGCCCCGAACTTAGCCAAAAGGCCTGGTCCTAAAGGCGCTGTGCAGAAAAAGTGTTTGAACGCAGTGACCATGTGCCTTTTCACAAGCTGGGGTCCCACACCCAAGTGTTACTAAGAGCACCCCTGAGGCGACCACTCGGGGCACTGGTTCACGGACTTTCTGCCCTCCCGGCCCCTGGCCAGACCGAGGTAGATCCGCTCAAATCAGGAGGTACTGGGCCCCTCTGGCATTCCAAAGGGGAATTACTCCCGGGCCCCTACTCTCTATGGGCACCACGGTTTCTGTTCCCCCCTTATTAACCATCAGGACCCTATCATACCAGCAGGAGTACTATACAACCAGTCATCCCTGCAAAGCTAGAATGACCGTGGAGCACCCCTACTGGACATTGATAAGAACAGATACTACACTTGATCTTAGCCAAAAGGCCGAGAATACATTTTTTTTTTTTTTTTAAGTCCGCAAACGTGCAACTATAACGAAAAAACCCGTAAGTGTTCACAAAAAAAGTGCAAGTGCAAAACACCACACGAAAAAGTGCACTTAGGGGTGTGCTGTGTCCTACCCCTAGAGGGGCTTGGACCGCTTACCCTGATCCCCCGGGGCACGAAGCTCCTGACGGGGACAAGGTTCCCAATTGGTCCTCCTGGCCAAAAGGCCTGGTGGACCACCGTTCCCTATGCCCAGCCGAAGCCGGACATCCAGTACTAGGCAAGGGGACTCTCCCGAAGAAGAGTCCCCTAGGGATCAGGGGAGGAAGGAACCGTAGGGCCACACATCCTCCCCCTAGACTTCAGGGTAGGCCCGAGGACCCACACCCTCCATCCGTGAAAAACACACACATAAGAGCAAAAAAAGTGACAAACGTGGGAGTGCATAATAAATAAAGATAAAGAAAAAATAAAAAAGTGGTTCCGTGCCGAATTGTGCACAGACCAGGCCCTGAGGCCGAGAATAAATTTACTGTTCTTTCAATTAGCATTTCCCTGAATGGAATCTTTCCTATCTTGAAGAGCTAAATGCATCACCAACATTATCAGCCTGTGTACCCACTGTGTATGTGCTCTTATTTCATCTGCCGGCTGCAGTGTCACTAATGTATCCTTTACACCCCGGTCACACCAATCCCGACTTTGAAATCGTGCAACTTACAGTGAAGTTGCACGATTTCAAAGTCGGATGAGATGCCAATCTGAGGTGCGATTTGCAAGATATCTGAGACAGATGCCTATGCAAATCGCACCTAAAGTAGTGCATGCACTATAGAAATCGGTGTGGCTCCGGCATGACTGCTGTAATTGGGGACAATAGGGTGTGACTTGCCATGCGATTTGCAAGTCATATGCATGCCAAGTCACACCCAGTGTTGCACCCAGCTGCAGGAAACAAAATTACATTTATTTTCCTCTCCCCGACTTTCAGGACAGCACCCTTGAGAAACCTCAGTTCCTCCCCACCTGAGGAAAGCCCACCAGAGTAAAATGCAGCCTCCCCACTCAGTCCTCAGTAATGGTGTTTCCTCTGATCCAAGTCCAGGGCAATTTTTGCTATGGGCCTCAGGGCCTGGTCTGTGCACAATTTGGCACGGTACCACTTTTTTATTTTCTATTTATTTAATTTATTTCACCTCCCACGTTTGTCACTTTTTCTTTCGCTTATGTGTGTGTTTTCACGGATGGAGGGTGTGGGTCCTCGGGCCTACCCTGAAGTCTAGGGGGAGGATGTGTGGCCTTTTGGTTCCTTCCTCCCCTGATCCCTAGGGGGCTTTTCTTCGGGAGAGTCCCCTGACCAAGTACTGTGTGTCTGGCTTCGGCTGGACACAAGGAACGGTGGTCCACCAGGCCTTTTGGCCAGGAGGACCAATTGGGAACCTTGTCCCCGTCAGGAGCTTCGTGCCCCGGGGGATCAGGGTAAGCGGTCCAAGCCCCTTTAGGGGTAGGACACAGCACACCCCTAAGTGCACTTTTTCGTGTGGTGTTTTGCACTTGCACTTTTTTTGTGATACACTTACGGGTTTTTACGTTTATAGTTGCACGTTTGCGGACTTAAAAAAAAAAAAAAAAAATGGTGTTTCCTCTGATGGGGTGACACGTTTTTGGAAGCCCTTCTAGTGGGGCCAGGGGGCTGCATTGTGCCTGTAAGACGAGTGGGGGGGGGGGGAAAGGACTGGGTGCAGTCCATGTGCTGTTCCCCCCATAGGTGGGGAGGTAGGGACCCGGTCAGTCCTCTGGATGCAAGGGGGGTTTCCCTTACCCCCTGCCCTCCGGCCCCCGCCAGGGGAGGAGAGGGGTGCTAGGTGTCCGCATTTCGCCCAGAGAGTGGTACCGCCACTCCACGACTGATTGCGGCAGTGGAGCTTTTTGCAGGATTACGGGGGACATCACTTCCAGTTGAGGGGCGGGACTTCCTCCTGGGACGCAGCTTCATGTGAAGTGTACACCTGAGTTGGACTGGTGCGGGGAGCTGCACCCTGCAGAGGCAGGCTATGCGGACCACCATTACGGGTCATGTCCGGAGCAGAGGCACCTGGATCAGGTTACGCCGGCACCAACCAGTCTCAGGTAGGTGGCTCAGAGGAGCCTCTTCCCCTACCTGTTTGGCCCCTAGCTCCAGGGGGTGTCCTCGGTCCTCCTGGTGGTCTGAGTGCCAGGGCAGGAGGAGGGGGGGTCTCAGCTTAGGAGATTCCCACACCCTGCCAGGCGCTGCAGAGGTGAGGGGTCAGGTTGGCTTTGGTATAATAGGAGGCCTGTTTCTGTGTGTTCTGTGTTTAGGTGAAAACCACGGAGAAAACTAAGCCATATCATGGGATTAAAAAGAAGTGCCCCTCATGCAGGGTGACACTCAAAGACTCCTGGATGAAGGTGCTGTGTGGGTCTTGTATAGAGGGCCTTATTAAGGAGAAAGCCCCTTCCCAGGGGGACCTGGTTAAGTCAGGGAGCTGATGGGCACTTTTGATTCCTTTAGGTCCCATGTAGAGAACTTATCTCTGCCCCAAACACAGAGATTCATCCCTCCCCCCCAACAGACTGAGGCAGTGGCCCTTCAGGCTTCCCCAGCAACCAGTAGGGAGGCGGGGGGTCCGAGGGCTGAGTTGGAAGAGGAGGATCCGTCTTTGGACTTAGATTCCCAGGCAAACTGAAGGGGAGGGTCCCACTAGCAAGTCTAGAGGCACCTCTAGGTATAAGTTATCTCTAGAGGAGGTTAATGACTTACTAGGAGCCATTTATAGTGCCTTGCAGATTAAGGAGGATAGGAAGCCTCTCACATTGCATGATCAGATGTATCAGGGTATGGGGGAACAAAAGCATAGGGTCTTCCCAGTCCACAAGGTTCTAGTAGAATCCATAAAGGAGTGGCAGGACCTGGAGAGAGAGCTTTTCTTTGATAAATCTCTCAAACACAGGTTCCCTTTTCGTCCGCAGTGTGGAATAAGAGCCCCAAGCTTGATGCAGCTGTCAGGAAATCCGCATATCTATGCGCAGGCACAGAACCCGTTAGCTCTGCTTATGGCCCATTAGCAATTGCGTGTGCTCCATCACACACACAGGTGCGTACAGGTTTGCATGCGCGACAACGCATTGGCGCTAGGCAGACTATTTAAGCTGGGCTAGTGCTTTGCATTAGTGCTGTTTGATCTATTACTTTTGAGAACCCGTGCATCCTGTTACCTGTGATTTCGTTGCTGATCTGATCTGATCTGTTATTGACCTTGATTGAACGCTGCCTGTACCGACCCCTGCCCTTTGACTATTCTTCTGCCTGCTGTTTATGCTTACTTTGCCTGCTAGTTGCCGGCCTGACCTTGCCTTGCTCTGCTCCCACACCTGAACCGGCTTATCCTTGCCAGAAACCTGCTCCTGCACTTCTGCCTGCATGCCATCTGCCAGTCTGCTCCTGCACCTCTGCCAAACCGTTCCTGCTCTTCTGCCAGCTGCTTCTGCACTCCTGCCAGTGTGCCATCCTTCAGTTACTCCTGCATTCCTGATGCACAATAACGTCCATCCGCAGATGTCCTACCAGGCACTCGTGCACCTCTGTGTGCCGGCACTCCCTGTTACTCTACCAGGGCCCCTTAGCCAGAGCTTCAAGGGAGGCCCTCCTCTGTATTTCAGGTTCTACCACCAGGTACGTTACAGTACCTAACGGTCATGTCGGAACCTGAAAGGGGTCTTCCCGGTTGATGAAATCTGCCAACATATCGCTGCACTGACTCAGGCTGTCAAGAATCTTCAGGAAGGTTATACCCAGCTCGAGAGTCGCCTCCAAGCCCTGCATAAACCCACAACCTTGACCACTACAGCTTCCATCAGCTCTACCTCAGCTCCTACATCCCATGCCGCTGCTCCAGCATCCTCTACCATTATGATGCTTCCTCCTGAACCAAGGGTTCCCACGCTAGAGAGATTTTTCAGGGATCGGACTAAATTTTGTGCATTCCACAACGCATGTCAGTTATATTTTGCATTGCAGCCCCGCACCTTTTCACTAGAAGCAACCAAAGTGGGATTTGTAATCTCTCTATTACAAGGGGAACCCCAAACCTGGGCTCATCATCTCTTGGAAAAGGAAGACGCCAAGTTGACTACCCTAAAGAGTTTCTTCGATGCAATGGCACATCTGTATGATGACCCTCAATGTTCAGCTTCGGCAGAGGCAGCTTTTCATGCTCTTCATGAATAGAGGACTATGTGACTGAATTTAGACGCTGGAGCTCTGACACAAGCTGGAATGATGCTGCCCTGCATTACCAATTTTGCCTGGGACTCTATGAACCCCTGAAAGATGAACTAGCCAGAGTGGGGGTGCCAAGTTGTCTAGAAGGACTGATTGACCGGAGGCTCAGAGAGCGACGGTGAGAGAGATCCACTGGCCAGGCCCGGCCTGTATGGATGCTACCTAGGGTACCATCTTCAGCCAGTCCAGCACCTTCAGCAGCACCTTCGGCAATGCCTGTATCAGATGAGCCTGAGCCTATGCAGTTGGGCCTCCTGTGTCCGTCACTATCACCAGAGGAACGCCAGCAGCGGTGACTGAACAACTTGTGCCTTTACTGTGGAGAAGCAGGCCACTATGTGCGGAATTGCCTGGCCAAACTACGGAGATGCCTGTCCATCATTTCCACCAGTAGACCATCTGCACTGCTTGCTTCAGCTCAAGTAACTCTTTCCAGCTCCCGGGGAGAGTCCTTCCAGTATCTGCCATTATTGACTCTGGGTCCTGCAGCTGCTTCATAGACCAGTCCTTCACAGCACAACATCAGATTCCTTTACAACCTAAAGCTCAAGGACTCCTCTGTTTATCTGGCTGATAGATCCAATATTAAATCCTGGACTGTAACATAGGAAATAGTATTACTACCAGTATCCACTTCCTTCCCTGCCCATAAAGAACTGTTACACCTGGATATCATCTCCTCACCTTTATACCCTGTCATGTTGGGAATGCCTTGGCTTCAGGCACATAATCCTAATATCAACTGGGCCACAGGGGAAGTGTACTTCCAATATGCCTATTGTCAGGAGCATTGCCTGACAAGGAATACAGTTCAGACTTCCACGCTGCTATGTATGGACTCTGATAATTAACTTTACCCGATGGTCCCTGAAGTATATCATGAATTCTTGGGTGTATTTAACAAGAAAGGAACTGACACAGATCCTATGAATGTCCCATCGAACTATCACCTGGGGCAGAAATTCCTTTTGGTCAAATTTTTCCCCTGTCTGAACTTGAACAAGAGTCCCTGAAAGAATACCTGGATGACAGTCTCAGCAAAGGATTTATCTAGCCATCTACCTCTCCTGCTGGAGCAGGGATTTTCTTTGTGGAGAAAAAAGATCATTCTCTTCGCCCCTGTGTGGATTATAGAGAATTAAATAAAATCACGGTAAAGAATCGATACCTCCTTCCCCTAATCCCCGAGCTATTCCAGAGACTTAGAGCTGCCACAGCCTTTGCCAAATTAGACTTGCAAGGGGCTTATAACCTTGTACGAATTAGGGAAAGGGGTGAATAGAAAACGGCATTCTGCAACTGATTCAGCCACTTTTGAATACCTAGTGATGCCCTTTGGCTTGTACAACGCACCAGCAATGTTTCAGTACTTTGTCAATGACATTTTTGAGACTTCCTGGACATTTTTGTCATTGTCTATCTTGACAATATGCTGGTCTTTTCTGTTTCTCTGGAACTACACCATGTTCATGTTAAAAAGGTTTTGGGCCGGCTTCGCCAACATAGATTATATGCCAAACCAGAGAAATGCGAGTTTGAGCAACACAGCATCCAGTTCCTGGGATTGATCATCTCCACAGAGAGAATTAAAATGGACCCCCAGAAAGTTTCTGCCATCTTGGACTGGCCTGCTGTCAGGACAGGAACGCTGGAATGGGCAGGCAGGCCTATTAACAATGTAACGCACTGGCTGACGACAACCACCACCCACAGACCAAAGTCCCTCAGAGCGCGGAGTCTAAGTCCCAGGCTGCCCTTCACCAGGGCCCCTGATGGTGGGGATGGACTTGACGCAGTCAGGAACCAGGTCGCGGCCCCCGAGACACCCCAGTTGCGGTAATGGCCGCTGCCAATGGCGTGTAGCTGGTGGAAAGGACAATAGAGTCGGGCAGGCCGGGTCGACAACAACGGGACAAAACGGTACAATACAGCAGACGAGAATCACAGGTCACGGGCCGGGTTCAGCAACGGAGGGTCAGATCAAAGGAGAACACAAAGAATGGTCGAGTCACAAGCCGAGTTAGATTCCAGGAGAGTCACGAGAATCAGAACAGAGCTGTAGCAACACAAAGACACAAGACACAAGTGCAAAGGGCATGTGCGGACCACAGGCTTATATGTAATCAGCCACACCCCTCTGGGGGATGGACCTCAGAGACCTGAAGGCATAAAAGATTCCCACCATGCTCTGCAGAAATCCAAGATGGATGCCAGCACATAGAGTAACATAACCTCTGGGAAAAGGTAGGACCTTGACACCTGCTCCTACAGATAAGAAAGGAATCCAGCGCTTTATTGGCTTTGCAAACTTGTATCAAAAATTCATCAAGGGGTTTTCTGCTATTATTGCCCCAATTACACGGCTAACCAAGCAAGGTGCACGTTTCTGCTGGTCCCCAGAGGCGCAAGCTGCTTTTGAGAATTTGAAAGGCCTATTTACTTCCGCACCCATTTTGAGTCGCCCTGATCCAGCACTACCATATATCTTGGAGGCAGATGCCTCTGAAAATACACTTGGGGCGGTTCTGTCACTTTTCTACATTCCATTGCATTCTTCTCACGTAAACTCTCATCTGCTGAGAAGAATTATGATGTTGGTGACCGTGAATTGCTGACAATCAAGTCTGCTCTAGAAGAATGACGATATCTTCTGGAAGGATCAGCTCACTCTATTCTGATCTACACCGATCAAAATAATCTGGAATACCTGAAGACAGCCAAAAGACTGAGACCCCGTCAGGCCAGTTGGGCACTGTTTTTCTCTAGATTTGTGTTCCATATTACCTACAGACCTGGGGCTAAAAACACTAAACCAGATGCGTTGTCACGCATGTTTGACGACCCTAAGTAGTCACCTTCCTCAGATATCATCCTGTCAGCTGGGAACTTTTTATTGTTGCAGGCAGACGTCAATACACTCAGATTAAGTAGGCTTCTGTAGGAGCCTCCTCATCTTCGGGAGTTTCCTTATTGGCCAAAGAAGAATTGCTATGGTGGGAGGAAAAAATCTTTGTGCCTGAAGAACTCCGTTTAGTGGTGCTGGAATTGTGCCATGACCACCCACTAGTAGAGCACTTTGGAATCCACGAGAACACTGATTTGGTTCAATGACTGTTCTGGTGGCCTGAACTGTCCAAGGATTGTAAGTCATATGTGAATTCCTGTGTCAAGTGTGCCTTTAGCAAGAGCAGCAGAAACAAGGTTTGGGGTTTGCTCAGGCCCCTTCCAATCGCTGACAGACCATGGAAGATAATTGCTATGGATTTTATCGTGGAACTTCCATCTTCTGAGGGATTCACTACTATTTTTGTGGTCGACCAATTCTCCAAGATAGCCCATTTTCTGCCGATGAAGGGTAAACCCTCTGCATTGGAAACAGCAATGGTTTTTGTTAAGGAGATGTGCAACTACATGCAACTGCATGGTACTCCTATCAATATCATATCAGATTGAGGCGTCCAGTTCACATCCAGATTCATTCTCATCTGCATATCACCCACAAACCAAAGGGCAGACAGAGAGAACAAATCAGACTCTGGAACAATATATCCGCTGCTTCACATCTTTCTCTCTGGATGAATTGGTATCCTTATTGCCCTTGGCCGAGTTTGCCTACAATAATGCCATTCGCTCAACAACTAAGCAATCCCCGTTTTTGCAAATTATGGATTTCACCCATCATTTCTTTCCAATGAGCTACCAGAATCTGCAATTCCAGCTGTACAAGACTCCCTGAATTTTTTCCAATAGAACAATAGGATCCTGCAAAAACTATAGCCAAAGTACAGGAGGACAATAAAAGGGCCTTTGACAGAAGACGAAGGGGTGAATTTTTTCTGGAGCCTGGAGAACAGGTCTGGTTATCCACAGCCAATCTAAGGTTGGCATGCCCAATGAAGAAGTTGGGACCTAGGTTCATTGCGACCTTTCCCTGTCAAGAAATGAATCAATGATGTCTCTTATGAACTTGTACTGCCTGACTCTTTAAAGATTCATCCTGCATTTCATGTCTCCTTGCTGAAACCCATGGTCCCTGATCCTTTTCTAGGTCTCAATACAGGTCCCCCAGAACCAGTAATCGTGGATGGGGAGGAGGAATATGAGGTGTAGACTATCCTGGACTGCAGGTAAAGAAGAAATCAGGTACAATACTTGATTAAGTGGAAGCGGTATGGGGCAGAATAGAACTCTTGGGAACCAGAGACTAATGTCCATGCCAAAGAATGAATTCAAGCATTTTTCTGCAGACATCCTGAGAAACGTGCCCAGTTGAGCATCCAGAGGCTGCCCATAAGGAGGGGGCAATGTCAGGGAATGCGCATATCTATGCGCAGGCACAGAACCCCTGTTAGCCCTGCTCATAGCCAATTAGCAAATGTGCGCATGTGTGATGGCGCATTGGTGCCAGGCGGGCTATTTAAGCTGGGCTAGTGCCTTGCATTAGTGCTGTTTGTTCTATTACTTTTGAGCACCCGTGCATCCTGTTATCTGTGAATCCATTGCTGATCTGATCTGTTATTGACCCTGCTTGAACGCTGCCTGTACCGACCCCTGGCCTGCCCTTTGACTATTCTCCTGCCTGCTGTTTATGCTTACTCTGCCTGCTAGTTGCCGACCTGGACCACCTGACCTTGCCTTGCTCTGCTCCCACACCTGAACTGGCTTATCTTTGCCAGAATCCTGCTCCTACACTTCTGCCTGTGTGCCATCTCCTCCTGCTCCTCTGCCAGAGTGTCATCTGCCAAGCCTTTTTCTGCACTTCTGCCAGTGTGCCATCTGCAGCTGCTTCTGCACTCCTGCCAGTGTGAGATCCTTCAGCCGCTCCTGCATTCCTGACATACGTCAACATCCATCCGTAGAAGTCCTACCAGGCACTCATGCACAGATTCCCTTCTTAAGAAGTCCTGGGATTCCCCACTGTCCAACCTAAAGCCTGTCATGTCCACTACAGTGGTAGCTCGGAACATGGAATACTGGCTCATGCAGCTACAGGCCCATATTGTTGCAGGTTCCCTGAAAGATAAGATACTAGCCTCTTTCCAGACCTTATTACAGTGGGTTGGTTATATTGCAGACGCCTCAGCAGAGTCAGTGAGGATGACGGCAAGGTCAGCGGCCCTGATTAACTCGGCCTGCAGAGTCCTGTGGCTTAAGACCTGGCAAGGGGACGATGCCTCCACAGTTAAGCTTTGTGGCATCCCATTCACAGGGGATCATTTTTTTGGGCCCGATCTTGAAACGGTGTTGGACTGCACCGCTGACAAGAAAAAGGCCTTTCCACTTAAGAAAAAACTTTAGGCACAGGGAAGGAAGATGTTTTGCCCCCAGAAGCAGGAACAGGCCAGAGGAGCAGAAGAGACCCTGGGGGCAGAAGGGGAGGAGTGATTTTCCGTCCGGAGCAGCCCCAAAAGTCTCAATGACGGTATTCCCCCAGTGGGAGGAAGATTGAGGGTCTTCCTCCCACAGTGGGAAGTGGTGTCCTCCAGTCCCTTTATCCTAGGTACAGTGAAGAGGGGGTACAGCTTAGAATTCCGGAAACCGCCTACGCAGAGGCTGTTAGTGACGGAATCCGAAAATGTGCAGAGAAGGCGTCAGCCTTACTTTCTTCTTTACAGGATTTGGGGGAGCAGAGGGTTGTCATCAGGGTTCCCTCCGCAGAGATCAGCGAGGGCTTTTATTCCCATGTCTTTGTGGTAAGAAAGCCCTCAGGGAAGTACAGGCTCAACCCGGACCTCAGACCCTTGAACGAGTCCATAAAATACAAGAGGTTCCGGATGGATTCCATATTTTCAGTCTGTTCTTCCCCCCAACTCCTTTCTGGCTTTAATAGACCTAAGGGACGCCTACTTACATGTCCCAATTGCGGAGCCCTTTCAGAGATTCCTAAGGTTGGCAATGGGGGGGCCCCAGGGGAATACTTTACCTGCAGTTCTGAGCCTTGCCATTTGGGCTTTCCTCCTCACCAAGATTTTCACAAAAATCATGGCCGAGACCCTGGTATCTCTTTGTCTAAGGCAGTGTTTCTCAACTCCAGTCCTCATGGACCCCCAACAGGTCATGTTTTCAGGATTTCCATTATTTTGCACAGGTGATTTGATCAGTTTCACTGCCTTAGTAATTACCACAGCTGTTTCATCTGAGGGAAATCCTGAAAACATGACCTGTTGGGGGTCCATGAGGACTGGAGTTGAGAAACACTGGTCTAAGGGGAGTCTCACTGGTGGTATACCTGGATGATCTCCTGTTTGCAGATTCAGAGAAACAGCTGACGGAACGTAGCCTTAGTGATGAGACACCTGGATAGTTTAGGTTGGCTACTAAACCTAGCCAAAGTCAAATTTGGTCCTTGCCCAAAGGATGGTTACCTGGGCTATGAGCTAGATTCCACCCTTCAGAAAACCTTCCTACCCCAGGAGAAAATTCTGAAGTTGGACAGGGGAATCAGGCGGTTGCTAGGTAATCTGGCCATGTACCTAAGAGAATCCATGTTGGTGTTAGGCCTACTAACCTCATCCATCCTGGCGGTGCTGTGGGCAGGGCTGCATTTGCGGCCCCTCCAGCTGTTCATTTTGGACATCTGGGATCGCCATCAGAAGTCTCTGGACTCCTTGGTACAGGTACCCACCCGGGTGAAAAGAACAACTCTGGTGGTGGAGGAGGTCAACCAGTTTAGCTCAGGGGCTGTTATGGGTCTTTCTCATCTCTAGAGAGGTTACAACGGACGCAAGTACCAGAGGTTGGGGAGCTCACCTAGGGTTACATGGGGCAAGGTTGTTGGCTACCAGAAGAGGAGGGCAGATCCTCAAACTGGAAGGAACTGAAAGCAGTGTCACAGGCCTTTGTGGCCTTCCAGGAGCAGCTGCGAGGGCAACACATGCAGGTGCTCTCGGACAACTCGGTCATGGCGTACGTCAGCAGACAGGGGGACACAAAGTAGAACTCTGTGGTCCCTTGCCTCGGGACTTCTCGCCTGGACCGAGGCCAATGTATCCTCCCTATCCGCCATCCACCTGAAAGGGGAAAGTGGCAGACTTTCTCAGCAGAAGGCAGCTAAGGGAATCAGAGTGGGTTCTCAGTTGGGAGATTTTCCAGAACATCATAGGGGAGTGGGGGTCTCCGTCCATAGACCTTTTTGCATCAGACCACAATGCCAAGGTCCTGGAATGGGGCTGTGGAGGTGGATGCACTAATGCAATGGTGGGACTTTCCCCTGTGTTAAGCCTTCCCCCCAGTGTCTTTGTTGCCGGTGGTTCTGAGAAAATTCAGGTCTGAGCGAACTTCCCTGGTGGTCCCACCCTAGGGGTAAGTGCTCGCTTTTCCTCTCATGGGTGCTGTTCTGAAAGACGGGGAGGGGAAAAAGCAAAGTTAAACTTATGGTAACGCCTTTTCCAGGAGTCTTTCAGGACAGTGCTAGTTATCCACCCTTTTATAATTTTTTTGCTGTTTATATGGTGCAGTTTTTTTGTGTCTTCCCAGGTGACCGGAGGTGCTAAGTCATGAACTGAGCTCCGAGTGCGGAGGCCACACTTTAATATGGGTGGAGGTGGTGTTTCCTCAGGTGGGGAGGGACAGAGGTCTCTCAAGGGTGCTGTCCTGAAAGACACCTGGAAAAGGCGTTACCGTAAGTGTAACTTTTTTTTTTTTTTTTTTCAAAGGAGACATCAGTGGATCGCAGGTGCAAAGCCAGGCTCCTGCAGACTGGAGGAAGTGATTTGCATGCTGTCAGGAAGGTAAAGAGGCGTGTGCTTAGCAACATGTTACACTCTAAATATGGGTGTAACATGTTGCTAAAAACACCAGAAAATTAATCTGAATGTCTCAGCAACCAAGTCTGCCCATTCTTCTCTGACCTTGGACATCGAAAAGGCATTTTGCGTCCTCACATCTGCCGCTCACTGGATATTTTCTCTTTTTCGGATCAATGTCTATAAATGATAAAGATGGTTGTGTATGAAAATCCCAGTAGATCAGCAGTTTTTGGAGTATTTAGACCAGCCCGTCTGGCACCAACACCCATGCCATGTTCAAAGTCACTTTAATCTCCTTTCTTCTCCATTCTGATGCTCGGTTTAAACTTCAGCAAGTCATCATCACCACATTTACATGCCTAAGCACTAGTTCACAGTAAATGCAGTCCAGTGCATTTGTTTTCTGCATAAAAAATGTATGCACAGTGTTTTCCATGTATTCCAATGGCCCCAGTTCACACCAGTGCAGTCAGTTTCAGTCAGTTTGTGGTGCAGAAAAAAAAGTAGAACATGCAGCATTTTTTCTGCACAGAACCATACTGGAACATAGCAAACTGCATCAAAACTGCACCGGAACAGAGTGTGGTGTGAATTGTAAGCAAAAACATATTTGAAATGCATCCAGAGTACGTTTTTGTGATGTGAACTGCCATGTGATTGGCTGATTATCAATTTGTGTTACCAAGCAACTGAACAGGTGTACCTAATAAAGTGGCCTATATAAAGGATATCCTGCTGTGTGCTGATTGCTGGATGTCCTTCAGCTCCCCGATCCGTATTTCTGCTTTTGCTGCCTGATCTTCCATTGCTGACCCTGCTTGTTCATGAACTCGCTCTGTGGATTATGGATTCTTGCCTCTGACTAGTCTCAACCTTCTTCCCTGGTGCTGAACTCGGCATGCTACTGGACCTTGCTCTGCCTGATCTCTTGGTGCTGACTTCGGATGGCTACAGCATCTTGCTTTACCTGATTTCATGGTGCTGACCTTGGCTAGCTACTGGACCTTGCTCTGCTCATTTTCCTGGTACTAACCCCGGCCTGACCATGCTGCTGTCTCACTGTTTATAACCCGGGCTTACCTTGACTACATCCCTGACCGTGGTAATCACCTGCTATGAAGCCACCGGCACCCGTGTTTCCTTGAGCCTTGTACCTCTGTCACCACATTCAGGGGTGTTAGGACCAGAGCAGCAGGGGAAGCCCTCTCATCATCTTGGCCTCCAACCAAGGTGATAGAAACATCCAACCATGTCTGAGGCCAAAATAGGTGAATCTGTGCTAGCAAATTGTGGCTTTTAACCCAAGATGTGAAGAATCTGCAGGAGGGATACTTCCAGCTCGAGTGACGGATATAAAACCTGTCTGCCACTACCACCACCTCAGCCTCTGGCTCAGCTGCATGTGCAACTGCGCCATCCTCCCCTTTTGGGAAATTTCAACCTGTGACTCCTGCTGTGGTTATACTACCACAAGAACCTTGGGTGCCAACCCCTAAAAGCTTTTCAGGCAATCGCAGGAAATGTGCGTTTAAAAGTGCATGCAGACTGTTCTTTGTTCTGCAACCTCAGATTTTCTCATTGAAATCAGCAAAGGTAGGGGGCGCACCACCTCCTGGAACGATGCAGTCCTGTTCTTAATTCAGTAAAGACATTCTTTGAATCCATGGCTCAACTTTATGATGATCCTCAATGCACAGAGGCTGCACTGCATATACTTCAACAGAATCGGTGGCTGGTGGCAGACTACACCATTTCACAAATGGGCAGCTGACACAGACTGGAATGACGCTGCTCTAAAGTATCAGGATCGCTGGGGCTTATCATAGACTTTGAAAGATTAACTTGCCCTGGTAGACAAGCCTGACTCTTTGGAGGACCTGGTGCAACTTACCATCCAATTAGATTGTTGTCTCCGGGAATGATGGTCATAGAAATATTGCTCCTTTAGGCCCACATGGATATTGCCCAAGATCCAATCCACCTTGTCTACTAATCCACCAGTCCAGCCAGAAACCACCTCTGAGGTTGAACAGAGACATTCTACTTACTTTCAGGTTTCAGAAATCCGGTCAGCTCATGTTGTCCTTCCTATTTCTCTACAGGTGACTGGAAAGGAAAACAAATTTCAGGCTTTATGGACGTTAACCTGGCAAAAAACGTAGGAATTTCTCTAATGCCCAGGGGTCATGATTCATGTTGCAGATGTAACACGTCCAAAATATGAGCCCATTACCCAAGAGACTGTGGCTGTTTTAACCACCACCAGTTTGGGTCACCAAGAACTTCTACAATTTGGCATCTTGAGTTCTCCCATGTTTCCAGTAATCCTTGGAATACCCTAGTTACAAGCTCAAAACCCCCTTGTGAATTGGGGTACAGGGACTATAATTTTCAAGTCAGCTTATTGCCAGCAGAACTGCTTCAGTACAAACCCTGGTAACCCTACATTGGGCCTTAGCAGCCACCTGGACTCCAACCTGTGCTTGCTCATACCACCGGTATACAGTAACTTTCTCAATGTTTTTGTCAAGAAAGGAGTGAACACTCTTCCACCACATTGGTCTTACAACTGTCCCATTGAGTTGCTTCCCGAGACAGAGGTTCCTTTTGGTCGCATATTCCCTTTGTCTGAACTAGAGGCTCTTTGGCAAAACATCAATGAGAATTTGAAAAAAGACTACTCACTCCAACCTTGTGTGGACTATTGGGAGCTCAAAATTACCGTTAAAAACCACTACCCATTCTGAACTCTTTCAAACATTCCGACAGCCCGGATATTCACTAAGCTTGACTTGCGGGGGCCTATAACTTGGTATGCATCAGGGAGGGAACACGTGAAAGACAGCATTTCAAACTTGCTTTGGGCATTTTGAGTACCAGGTGATGCTTTTTGGCCTGTGCAGTGCCCCTGACAGATTTCAACATTTTGTAAACAACATCTTCTGAGAGTATATAGATCTCTTTCAAGTTGTATGATTTCCTTATCTGTTCTCCCTCCCTGGAAATGCATCACATTCATGTAAAGAAAGTTTTAACTAACTGTCTTGTAAGTGCATGGACTGTAGGCAAAAGCAGAACAGAAGCAACACCACAGATGTTTTTTGTCCTTTTCACAGGATGACTGGGCTGCTCTGCTTGCCCTTGCAGAATTTGCATTTAACAATGCAGTTCATTCTCCCACAGACCGGGCTCCGTTTTTGGCTATGGGTTCCACCCTACCTTCCTATCAGACATCATGCCGGAAACAGAGTTGCCTGCTATCCAAGATAAGCTAGCCTTTCTTCATTCTAACTCTCAGCTACTCCAAGAAGTTATACAGAAAGCTCAGGAACACAGCAAAAAATACTATGAAAGAAAGCAGAGAGGGGAGTAGGTTAAAAAAAAAAGACAAAATCTGGCTCTCCCCAGCTAACCTGAATCTTGCTTGCCCTTTACGGAGTTTGGGTCCAAGATATATTGGGCCCTTTGAGGTAAAAAGGAAAATCAATCCTGTGGCTTATGAGCTGGTGTTACCCAGTGCTTACAAAATTCACCTAGTTTTTCATGTCTTGTTGCTAAAGCCAGATGTGCCTGATCCCTTTCCTGGAATAAGTGTGCCACCACCTCCACCTGTAACTGTAGATTGTGAATTGGAGTTTGAAGTTGAATCTATCCTGAACTGCAGAAGGCAAGGAGGTCAAACTCCGTATATCATACAATTTTGGGAACCAGAAGAGAATATTCATGCTCCTGAGTTACTCCAGGACTTTGCCCACAGGTTCCCAGTGAAGATGGCTAGAATGGGCATCTAGAGGCTGCCCATTGAGGGGGGGGGGGGGCACTGTCAGGAAAATAATACAACTAGTGCTTATTCTTGTGCAACTAGTGCTCATTTCCGCTAATGCTCATGCACATATACCAGCACACAGACAAGCTCTGGCTAATATCCAGCTAATCCACGTGCACGTTCTTGCACATTGGTGCCAAGCTGCCTATTTAACCGCTTCCCACCTGGCCACTGCATATAAATGGCCAGGTGGGATCTTCACTATTCTAAGTGGATGTTCCTGAACGTCCCTCAGAACATGGGCACACACAGCCTCGTGGCCACGCAGCTATGCATTCTCGGTGTGCCTGTGTCTCCTGGATGCAGCACAACGCCGCACAGCAGAAGGGTTCTCTAATTGGCCCTTCTGATCACGTGATGGCTGTGTTCAATCACAGCCATCATGTAATGTCAACAAAGCCGCCAGTCTTCCTCTCCTCACACAGAGCCTGCTAATGAGGAGAAACAGAGCCGATTTATGTAAAACTGTGAGTTACACACACATCACCCCATAGTGTCCCCCACACAGCTGTCAGTACACCAGTGATCCACATCTGTCACACAGTACCAGTGATCCACACCTGTCACACAGTACCAGTGATCAACACCTATCACATAGTACCAGTGGTCATCCACTGTACCAGTGATTTATATCTTTCATGGCATACCAGTGTAAAATCCACATCTGTCCCAGTGATCCACATCTGTCATGGCGTACCAGTATAAATTTCACATCTGTACCAGTGATCCACATCTGTCACAGCGTACCAGTGTAAATTCCACATCTGTACCAGTGATCCACATCTGTCACAGCGTACCAGTGTAAATTCCACATCTGTACCAGTGATCCACATCTGTCACAGCGTACCAGTGTAAATTCCACATCTGTACCAGTGATCCACATCTGTCACAGCGTACCAGTGTAAAATCCACTTCTGTACCAGTGATCCACATCTATCATGGTGTACCAGTGTAAAATTCACATCTGTACTAGTGATCCACATCTGTCACAGTGTACCCGTGTAACATTCACATCTGTACCAGGGATCAACATCTGTCACTGCCTACCAGTGTCAAATCCACATCTGTAACAGTTTACCAGTGCTCAATATCTGTCACACAGTACTAGTGTAAAATCCACATCAGTACAAGTGAATAACATCTGTCACAGTGTACCAGAGTAAAATCCACACCTGTACCAGTGATTAATATCTGTCACAATGTACCAGTCTCAAATCCACATCAGTACCAGTGATCAATATTTGTCACAGAGTATCAGTGTCAAATCCACATCTGTACCATTGAACATCAAAATGTCTAAAAAATGATACACCAGCGAGGAGGCTTTCCAGATACTGAGTATAATGGACGAGAGTAGCTCGGAGTATGAGCCAGTAGAAATAGTGGGTCAGCAATGGATTCTGAGGAGGAGAGAGTCCAAAGAGGTTCAGGAGATCTGAGGAGGAGCAGGCATCCACCAGTAGTGCAGTGGTGAGTACAAGCAGTGCTGCACTCCCAGAAGATAGGCAGGCATCCACTAGTAGCGCTACAAATCCTGGTGCCGTGACAAGTACAAGCAGGGCCACATTCCCAAATGATAGGCCAGGTACTAGTAGCAGGGTTTCCTATCCACAACGAGGTAGGACAAATACTAGTCTTCTAGACGTACTTTTATATCCCATGTGGCTGCCTGCTAATTCAGCAGAACCTACAATTCCCCCTTTTACAGCACAGCCAGGCCCTCAGATATAAGCAGAAAATTATACCCCAATTTGTTTTTTATCATTTATTTTTTACTAATGATCTGCTAAATTACATAGTGGAGCAGTGTAACCCGTATGCCAGCCAATATATAGCCAGCAATCCCAATTTGTCATACACTCGCCCATTTGTGTGGAAGCCCCTCACCGTGGAAGAATTAAAAATTTTTCTTGGGCTTAATCTGACCGTGGGACTGACAAAAAAAAATGACATCTATTCCTAATGGTCTACCCAGCCTATACATCATATGCCAGTCTATTCATCTTGTATGCCCAGGACATGCTATGATATGATAATGAGATTTTTACATTTCAATAATAATAATACCCAGTTCCCTCCTCAAAATCATCCTGATTATGACAAACTATTCAAAATTCAGCCACTAATCAACGTTTTTTGCTGTACCTTCAAGGAAATGTTTACCACCAACAAAAATATTTGTGTGGATGAATCCCTAGTCCACTTTACTGGAAGGCTTGACATCAAACAGTACATCCCCAGTAAACAGGCTAAATATGGAGTAAAATTCTACAAGGGATGTGACAGGGCCTTGGAATATACCTACATCTTCAAGATTTATGAGGGAAAGGACAGCCAGCTAGCCCCCCCCCCCCCCATGCCCTACCTATATGTGCATAAGTGGCAAAATTGTTTGGCAGCTTATAGAACCACTGTTCAAAAAGGGTTACCATTTGTATGTAGATAATTTCTACACAAATCTCCCATTATTCTGCCATCTCTATTTGAAGAAAACTGTGGCCTACGGGACAGTTGCAAGGGCTTCCCACAACGATTGGTCACTACAAAATTAAAATGAGAAACAGCCAGTTTGTGGAATGAAGAGATCCTAGCTCTAAAGTGGAAAGAAAAAAGAGATGTGTATATCCTTTCCTCAATTGATGATGACACCTTGGTAGAACTTCAAAGAAGACAAGGTCCCGTCCAGAAACCAAGATGCATATATGACTATAACCAGTTCATGGGGGGGAGGGGGTGGATATGAATGACCAGATGTTACAGCCATAATTAGCCACCAGGAGATCAATCTATTGGTAAAAAAAGGTTGCCATCTACTTGTTTCAGTTAGCCCTGTACAATTCGTATATCATCTTTTCTAAGTGCAGACAAAGATCCCTAACCTACCTGAGGTATCAAGAGGATATTGTTACAGCCCTTCTCTATTCGCATGGCCATGCCCCTGAACAAATTCGCTCTGATTCAGTGACCAGACTCCATGAGAAGCATTTCCCCAATATTCTCTCTCGTACCCAAACAGGCTGCAAAAAATGTGTATGTTTCAGTAGCCAAATTCGCTGTGACACCCGATACTACTGTCCCCAATGTTCTCCCCAGCCAGGACTCTGTATTGAAGAGTGCTTCCGGATCTATCACACATCACTATACTATTAGTCAAGATATTTTTCCAGTGTCCACTATCTGCTATTTACCTGTATGACCTGGACTGTTTATCAACAATGCCTCTGCTTGCTGCCTGAACTGACCTTGGACTGTTTATTGATGATGCCTCTGCCTGCCGCTTGAATTATCAACCACATTTCTGCCTTCCACATGAATTGACCTTGGCCTGTTAATCGACCATACTTTTTGCCTGTCTCCTGAACTGATCTGATACCCTGCCACTGTATTAGTTGGATTCAAGACAACACAGGGGTCTCATGTATGCGACCCCCCAGGGGTCTCATGTATGCGACCCCCCAGGAGTCTCATGTATGCGACCCCCCAGGGTCTCCTGGGGCTCCAGAATAGATTTCCAAGTGCAGAAAACAAAGGTTTTGGTTTTCTCCGGGTTTTGCAATTCCCAGAAAAGGGTATGTTAGTCCAGAGGCTTTGAAGAGATTGGGTGAGATGAAGCCTCTACCCCCGGGCCCAGGTCTTACCTGACCAAGGCCCTATGCCTGATATTTCTGCCCGCTGCCAACTTACTGCCATCATACCTCTGCCTGCCACATGAACTGACCACACCTCTGCCTGCTACCTGTACTATGGACCGTGTTCCTGCCTAGTACCAGGACTGATCATTTGGCTGTGCTGACCATGTCTCTGCCTGGGCAACTCATTTGGCTGTTGCTGACCACGTGTCTTCCTTCTTCCTGGACCAATGCTTTGGCTGTGCTGGCAATATCTCTGCCTGCTGCCTGTAGTGACTATGGACAGTATTCCTTCCTGATACCTGAGCGATTCCTTTTGTTGTCGCTGACCACGTCCCTGCTTGCTGCCTGGACCAATGCTCTCCTCTACGCACTACTAAAACCACAGGTAATATTTTTGTTTACCCTTTGCTCAGCAGAATGTATTTTTGGGGTATAATTCTTGGTATGTATATGCTATGTGTTAGAAGCCTGAAGGTGCTACTTGGATGTTGGGCCTCTGTATGTGGCCAGGCGATGGAAAAGTCTTACACATGTGATATCCCAATACTCAGGAGGAACAGCAGAATAAATTTTGGGGTGTAATTTTTGGTATGTACATGCTATGTGTTAGCAATATCTTAAAAATTTACAACGTTGTGTAAAAAAAATACATTTTAATTTGCTTTCTACATTTTCTGAAAACTTGTGGAAAAAAATGTCACGTTCAAAAGACTCATTATGCCTCAGAAAATATACATCGGGGTGTTTGCTTTCCAAAGTGGGTAATTTCATTGTCCTGGTGCTCCAGGGCTTTAAAAAATGTGGTAGGCAGTCCGGAAATGAGATATGCAATTTTTTGCCTCCAGAACACCTGTAGGTACTACTTGGATGTTGGACCTCTGTATGTGGTCAGGCTGTGGAAAAGTCTTACACGTGTAACATCGCCATACTCAGGAGAAGAAGCAGAATGTATTTTGGGGTGTAATTTTTGGTATGTACATGCTATGGGGGAGATTTACTAAAGTTGGTTCACTCTGAATCTGGTGCAGCTGTGTATGGTAGCCAACCAGCTTCTAACCTCAATTTGTTGAATTAAGCTTTGTCTGATTGGTTGATATTCAGAAGTGAACCTGATTTTGCACTTTCTAGCTTTAGTAAATAAACCCCTATGTGTTAGAAATATCTTATAAATGGACACCTTTTGTAAAAAAGAAAATTTTCATTTTACTTCCGCATTTTCAAATAACTTTTGGAAAAAAACAACATGTTCAAAAGACTCATTATGCCTCATAGAATATACATTGGGGTGTTTGCTTTCAAAAATGGGTCATTTTGTGGGTAATTCCATTATCCTAATGCTCCATTGACTTAAAAAATGTAATAGGTAGTCAGGAAATGAGATGTCTAATGTATGCCTCCAGAACGCCTGTAGGTACTACTTGGATGTTGGGCCTTTGTATGTGGACAGGCTGTGGAACAGTCTTACACATGTGGTATCCCCATACTCAGGAGGAGCAGCAGAATGTGTTTTGGGATGAAGCTGCAAGTATGCATATGCCGTGTGAGAGGAATAACCTGTTAATATAACAATTGTGTGGGAAAAAAAAGATTTATTTACTTCATTTTCAAAAAAATTGTGGGAAAAAATTACAGGTTCAAAAAACTCACCATGCATCTTACTAAATACCTTGGAATGCCTGCTTTCCAAAAAGGGGTTATTTGGGGGGTATTTGTACTGTCCTGGCTTGTTAGTGTCTCAAGGAATGAGATAGGCCATCAGTACATCAGGTTTGATCATGTGTGATCAATTTTCAATGATTGGTACCATAGCTTGTAGACTCTATAACTTTCACACAGACTAAATAATACACTCCAATTTGGATTATTTTTTACCAAAGCAATGTAGCAGTATACAGATTGGCCTAAATTTATGAAGAAAAATTAATTATTTGCAAGATTTTATAACAGAAACAAAGAGAAATGCGTTTTTGTTTTTCAAACTTTCCGGTCTTTTCTAATTTATAGCGCAAATAATAAAAAAAACCAGTGCTAAATACCACCAAAAGAAAGCTCTATTTGTGTGAAAAAAGGACAAAAATGTATTTTGGGTACAGTGTTGCATGACTGAGTAATTATCATTCAAAGTGTGAGAGTGCTGAAAGCTGAAAATTGGTCTGGGCAGGAAGGGGGTAAAAGTGCCCTGTATTGAGCTGGTTAAAGGAGATCCTGCTGTGTGTTAATCAATGGATTTTTTTTTTTTTTAAATCAGAAAAATGTTTATTGTAAAAGCCAGTAGACACGTCACAGCAGGTATACAGATATCAAATAAGGCACGTAGTACCAATATAGATCAAGAATAGAGACACATATGGTAAAGTGGGCATAGGACAATGTCAAATTAATGGAAGTATACAAGGTAATCTTACTTGAAATACAAAATCGACCAATAAAGAAATAACCAAAGTAATAAAATCTCACAGCAGCAAAAACAACCTCCAAAAGGATATATATATCATCAGAAGGATTACAAAGTAGATCATCTTCAAATAAGTCAGCCACAACAAATTGCAAACCCGCTATGGGGACTTAACCTTGAAGAAGTCTATCCATTACCAGCTGATGTCATGCTAGACCCAGCACGTCCAGCCAAGGTTGCCACATAGAGTAAAATTTGCAGGGAACATTTTGTTATTTTTTTTTAAGTGTGAGCTTATTATTCACTTGTTTCACCCATTGTTTCTTGATTGGCACATGAGGAGTTATCCATTAATGGACAATCAATTTACAAGAGGTGTACAGTAAGCATAGAACCACCACATGGGCATGTGGGGTTAAAGATTCTTCTTCCAATGCACCTAGCAAACAAATAATATTATTAAAGACTATGACAGAGTGCTATGGCATTGCCATCATACTTTTTGTTGTAGACACAAGAAATTCCTTCAACAAATTGGGACTATTGTTCAACAAATAAACATTAGGGAGCTTCCATTTAGTAAAATAGTAATTACAATAGCTTTATCAGTACAAAATACACAAAAAACAATAACATCAGAACAAATCATGGCTCAAACAACTTGATTACATTTATGAATGGCTAGAAAACCTTGACCATATTGATAAGGATGCCTAGGCACCAGACATGTTTTGAAGTAGGGCTTTATATTTCTTCTTCAGGGTTGCCCATACATTAGGTTCAAGAGTAATATATGAGGAAAAAATATCATTGCATATTAGTGTCACAATATACTATAGAGTAAATAGATTTCCTATAAACAGAGCATTACTGACCTAACTTGTAAAAAATGGTCAAATACGTAAAGCCGCATAGATTAAAATACAGATAATGTACATGCTGTTGCCATTTTACATATCCCACAGATGGGGGAACAATCCCGGGCAGAGCTCCAATCTCCCACTACTGAGACCACCACATAACAGCAAGAGCTGAATGCATCCAAAGTGTGGCTGTCAAAAATAAGGCAAAAATCTTTATTTTTTTGTAAATCTGAAACTGCTCTGTACTTACAAACAATACAAATTTTTTGCATTATTTTTGGCTGTTAGCTAGGTGTCTCATCACACAGTGGAAGCAAAAGAATGTTACATTACTTCCGCTTTCAATGCAAAACATGTCATCACTTTCACACCTGCAAATCATATAATGTTTGGATTTTTATGTCCAACCCCTGTAGCTCAGGAAAATGTTTTCCACAGAGACCATAAGACTCGGTGTCAGGGATCAGGGTGTGACCAGAAATGTGTGGACTGACACAGGGAAGTAGCAGGCTTCAGGAACACAGGCGTAGTCAGGGCTGGAGAGGTGGAATGGTCAGGCGGGCCGTAAGGTACTGTCAGGCATCGCCCGGCGGGATCTCTAGTGACCCACAGACCAAGATTCCCCAGGACGCGGAGTCTAAGCCCCAGTCTGCCTTTTCACCAGAGCCCCTGATGGTGGGGATGAACTTGGCGCAGGACTGAGACCAGGTCGCGGCCTCTGAGTGCACCCAACTGTGGTAGAGGGGTACGCCGAGGGTATGTACCGGGGGAAAACCTGATGTGAAGGTGCTGGCAGGTTTGGACAGTAGTGACTGGATCCGTGCGGGATGGATGGATCATCTGGGTAGCGTCAGGCGTAGTCAGGCAGGCCAGGTCAGCAACGTGCGGGCAGTGAGGTACCGGAGGAGCAGGCAGAGAATAGTCAGGGTCACAAGCCGGGTTCAGTAACTCATGGGCAGCGCGGTACAGAGGATCAGGCAGAAGGATGGTCAGGCAAGCCAGGGGTTCAACAGGAGACGGTCAGCAGAGGTCAGGATCAAAGCAGGGTCAGCAACTAGGCAGATAGGCAGGAACACAGGATACCAGGTACAGGGGCTCATGGGAAACATACACCAGGGCACTGACTGCAGGTCTGGCCATTCCTTAAATACACCTCCTGCAATCAGCCCCAGGTGTTGGCTGATTGCAGGAGTGAGCTTCTGGCTGCTGAGAGCACCCGCTGGTCAGCCCTGGTACTGCAGCCCACACGGCAGGTGAGTCCCACCACCAGTGCTGAGTCCATTCCTGACACTCGGGTTCCCCCATCTCCAGTAATGTGCAGTTCCTTCATGCTACAGAGCCTCTGAAAGGACCCTAGGATTTGTGGCAATTAGATAGACCATTACTGATTGGCAGTCCTTGTTTTTCCATGTTACAAGGGGAAAGTCATGGAGCATCCTGACCTCTTTGAGGATGAAACATCTGGATGATGTGCTATGGAGGGATCTGTGTCACTCATTTCCAGAGGCTGGCAGGATAACTTCTCACTGGCAAGGTGTGTCTAAGCCTCCTGTTGGTGAAATGAGGAGCGAAATTGGCTGCTTGAGTGATGCCTTTAAAAAATGTTTCAGTCCTCAGGGCCCAGGGCTCCCTGTTGCCAGTACTTATCGGCAGAGTCCACTTCACATTATGTTAAGAATTACAGTATCAAACACGAGTGGTGACTGTGAGGATATAAACAATGCTCCCAAGTGCCATGTCCTAATAAAGCTAATGAGATAAACAAACCGAGAGGGAAGGCCATAGAGTGGACTTTATAGGCACTGCAACAATGTTCATTAAAATTGTAACAATAGTAACAATTTTAATGAACATTGTTGCAGTGCCTATAAAGTGCACTCTATGGCCTTCCCTCCCTGTTTGTTTCGCTTCACATTATGGTTGATTATCCCAGGTGCAAGAGTTGATGTAGAGACCCTCTAAACAAATGACCCCCTCAACTACTGGATCACACAGAAAACGTTCTAGCCAGAGCATGCCCAGTATGCAGATGAGCTGCTGGGCATCTCTGTAGCCAGTGTGCTTTTTGAATTTGCATTCAGCACTGCGGGGGTCTTTGCGATAGACAAAAGAGGAATGGGCTTCTGTCTATGGACACCGCTGTGTAGACACTGCTGATTGCCTGCTAGTCTTGGATCAACAGCAGCTACCAACCCCTGCTGCTTCTTAACCACTTCCCGTCCGGCCCATGTATATAAACGGCCGGATGAGAGCAGTGCAGGGGTGGGTGGCTGTTTATAAACGTCCTCCCTGCTTGTACGTGCTCCCTTGGAGCGTTGTACGGGACATCTGTGTGAGGTATCATTAATTGGCCAATCAGTGATCACATGTAGAGTAGTAAGCAAGGTGTCACTTCTGAATCATTGCTTACTATGTGTGAAATCTGTGAATGATCAAAGAGATCACATGGTACAAGGCTATTCACAACAGCCATGTACCATGTGACAAGCTGTAACCAATCACAGCTCACGCAGTATTTCTCAATGGCTGGAAGAATGGCAGAGAGAAGGAGAATTGATTGCTTTTACAGCCTTTATGGGTGTAAAAGCAATCTGTAAAATAAAAAAATCTTCATCACTCCCCACAAGTAGTACAGTGTCACTATGGTGACACTGTACTGCTACGGTGACAGTATGTTAAAAAAAAACCCCACCAAAATAAAGTTTTATCTGTCTCAAAAAAATGCTAAAAAATGAATATGGGTACAGTGTTACATGACTGCACAATTCTCATTCAAAGTGTGATAGCACTGAAAGCTGAAAATTGGCCTGGACAGGAAGGGGGTAAAAGTGTCCGGACTTGAAGTGGTTAAATATTTTGGACATTTTTTTTTTTTGCTTCATCCCAAGCTTCTCCTTTCACCACCATAAACCACAACAATAATATCACATGCTGCCACCATTGCCATGTCTGGTCTCCTTGAGCATACCCAGCCACTGCTAGCTCATCCCTCCACCTGCCACTGTTAACATATCCTGCCACTGTTTCAGGACTGTTACCATAACTGTTTAAAATTGGGGTGATAGCTGTTGTTTTTTGCAAAAGCAATTTTAATGTTCACCCCAAGTTTTTAGCTGTGTTTTCATAGGTGCACATTCTGTTAATTTTGTTTAAAATGTCCATCATGTGCTCTGAAGAATTTTATCTGTGGGGTTTCAGTTTTTGGATACCACCAACTTCCAAAACTAATTTTTTTCACAGCTGTGACAGTTGCAGATACCATGAATGTTTTGCTAAAGCAAGATCCACAGTGAGCTCTGCAGATTTTCATCTGTAGGGTTATGGTATTCAAACACAATTTGTTCACGGCTGTGTGATGTAGCACAAAATATACAACTATTGGCTAGGGTCGGTCCTCTCCTCTTCAAGAATATTCATGTTGAGTAATGGAAACTTGTCTCTATTAATACCTGAAACCTAATTTTTACAAAGCTTCTTTTACAGGCATATAATTAGCTCAGCTTTTTGGGCTGGGTCAATTCTGCGTTGACTTGAGGCTTCCTCAGTAGGCCTACACACACTATGTTCTGTCTTTCTTGTATTTTTGCATGAGTGTTGTAAACTAAATAACAGAAGAAGTAACAAGTGGAGGAAAAACACTTATTAGATCATCATTTGCCCTTAAAGGGAAAGCTCTGATGACTTATTGTTAGTATATGCCGTTAAATTGAGGTGAGAGGCCAATTTGTGTGGTAGTGATTCAGGCACAATTGGTGATTTTGTAAGAAGATTTTCATGATTTTTTATAGTTTATTTTTCTGGACTTCTGAGACTTTTGTTTAACACGTGAAGAAATGATGGACACTTTATTTATATGATCACTTTTTGTGGTTGCGCTACACTGTTTCTTTATGTTTATTTAAGGTTATGTGAAAGACCTTTAGTGTTTAGCAGAGCACCCACTTATTTAATTTTTGGCATTACTTATTGGTTTACACTTTGATTCATTTCTATTACTGGGATTGCGCAGATTGTTACACATTGTTAATATTTAAATCATATCTCGCAAACATACAGTACCGTCTAATTTCATTATTTAAAGTGATTATAAACTCAGTTTTTTTTTTTTTTTTAAATAACAAAAAGGTTTATACTTACCTGCTCTCTGCAATAGAATTACACAGAGCAGCACTGATCCTCCTCTTCTTGGGTCCCCTGTTGGTGCTCCTGGCACATCCTCTTTTTTTTTGTGCCACCATAGGAAGCTGCTTCCTATCATAGCACACCTGTGGGCTTGATCCTGAGCTGCGCTACCTGTGTCCAAAAATAAATACAACGTGGCCCCACCTCCCCACTTCCTCATCACATGATTTAACTGACAGCAGTGGGAGCCAATGGCTCCTATTACCTCAGCATAGCCTGTGAGACCAGGAAGTGAGAGGTGAGAGCCACTGCAGACAGGTACAGCGCTGGATCGAGTGAGGGCACAGATAAGTATATGGGGTGGTGAGGGGGCGATATTTTCACCTAAACATTTTTTTATCTTAATGCTGGGAATGCAAAATTGTGTTGCAAAGATGTATGCTGTTTCTATCTAAAACAAAGACACTGATATACAGTTTCCTGGTATAAAATGAGTGCCTGCTCTATCACTCCAAAATTAGGGACTGTTCACACCGGTTTGTTAGTTATGTTGCTAAGCTATATGCTTTTACCATCCTCACTATGCAAAAACACACTCATTGTTTATTTTGTGATGCTAAGTGCCTGTGTCATACTTTTGACAGAGCCTTCCTTCTGAACTACAGAGGAGCTGAGAATAGAAGTTTCAGGGGGGGAGTCAGTACAGGAATCACTGCTTGTAGTCAGAAAGGTACTATGGGGTATGTTGTCCTAATAAATGGAAAGTAAACCGCAGAGGAGAAACTGCAAAGCATGTAGGGATTCCAGGAGGTTGTGGAAAGAGACGGCCAACAGGCAGTCAGCACTCAAAACACGAAAGGAGAATTTTCAAGTAAGTCTATATTGGATTGTCAAAAATAAATATTTTTTGTGTTGTTATGTTGATGTTAACATAATTAAATTAAAGTTTATGCTGTGACCATAGATCTCCTTTAAGGGAATAATGTATGTTAGGTGTAGTTTGCAAATGTATTCCACAAGGTAAAGTAAGGAAATGTTATACTCTGGTTCAAATAGTAATGTATAATGTAATGAAGTAGTGCTGTAATCCACAGGAACTAATTATGATTCATCTCAAACTAATTTAATTATAGTATCACATCTCACAGATGTTTGTATGCAGTAGTGCAATAGTCTCACTTTGTTATACGGACAAATCTACAATGCTAAGCAGCTCCAAGGGGTGTCCACCACTCCAGCTGTACAGTATTCATTCGGCCATTATGTGAATGTGCTAAAACGCTTCAATGTGGCTTGCTGTTTATGGTTCAGATTTAGGTGATTGGTTGAAACCTTGTAAAGATACCAAAGTGCTCAGAAACTTGGTCCTACAAAATGTCCCCAGAACAACATACTCAAAGAGAAGCTGGGAACTTTTCGACTTGCAAGTGTAGTCAGATGGAAGAAAACTTTAAACAAGCTCAATAGCTCTGGCGAGGTGGCTCCTGCACAGCAAGACTTCCATCAATGGGCACCCATCAATAGCTATTATTATAGGCTGATAAGTGAACAACCCTTCAACCTCAATATACCAAGTATATATACATACACCAATCATCCATAACTGTATGACCTCTGACAGGTTAAGTGAGTAACATTGATTATCTGAAAGTCAGTTGGATAAGTTAGGCAGCAAGTAAACATGTTGTTCCCAAAGATGATGTGTTGAAAGCAGAAAATATAGGCATTGCCTTTTGTCAGACCAGTCAGGGTTCACATGCTGACCCATGTCCACAGCCAAAAGCACCTACAATAGGCATATGAACATCAGAACTGGACCACAGAGCGATGGAAGAAGGTGGCCTGGTCTGAAGTTTCATTTTTTATTTTTTTTTACATTATGTGGATGGCTGGGTGTGTGCGTTGCTTACCTGAGGAAGAGATGGCACTAGGATGCAGTATGGGAAGAAGGCAAGCTAGCAGAATCAGTGTGCTGGGCAATGTTCTGCTGGGAAACCTTGGGTCCTTCCATTCATATGGATGTTTCTCAGTGGTGTATTTAGGTTTTGTGCTGCTCTAGGCAACACAAAAATCGGTGCCCCCCCCCCCCACTCCCCAGTGCACCCCCACTGTCTCTAGTGCATCAACGTTTGCTGAGCGGAACTTAGTGGTCGGCCACATCTTTCTAGGAAGGTGTCAGTTAGTTGTATGCTGGGATTGTAGTTCGCTCCTATGGAGGCGACAGGTCGGAGGTGGGGAAAGGGCTGCAACTCCCAGCATGCAGTGCACCCGGCCAGGATGTAGACTGGCCTGAGGGTCAGATCTTCCAGAGCTCTCTGCAGTGGATGGTGGTGGGAAAAAAGGATTGAGTGATGATCCTTGATGACGGCAGTGTCCAGGGGAGGCCTGATACTCCCACTCCTCACTTTTATTCCTCTGCTGTAGTAGGTGACATCACTGATGTCCCTTCTTCCGAGGCGCGGTGCTGCCCCCCTGAAAAGTGCATTGTTTGCTTCGCGGCAAATATGCCCCTGATGTTTCTTGAAATGTGCCAGCCCACCTAAACATTGTTGCTGGCCAACTACACCCCTTCATGAAAACAGTATTCTCTCATAGCAGTGGCCTCTTTCAACAAGATAAAGCATCCTGCTATGCTGAAAAAATGGTTCAAGAATGGTTTGAGGAACACAACAAATTTGATATGTTGGCTTGGCCTCCAAAATTTTCCAGATCTCAATCCCATTGAGCATCTGTGGGATGTACTGGAAAAAAAAGTCCTATCCATGGATTCCCTACCTCGCAACATACATGATTTACGTAAGTCATATAAACAGAACTGCAGAAAAAAATGCCCACTACTTAATGGCTCAAAATGTACAGCAGTACAAAATTGGTTAACACTAGCCCTCAGTTACATTTGTATATATAGGCATTGTGGAGGAATGAATTGTGAAAATTTACAAAACATGACTTGAAGTCTTTGCTGTTTCCTATGAAGAACAGATCTTGGCAGCCTGCCTGCACTCCTATGTAAACACATAGCAGGTACTCTAAACTGTTTGGCTAGTTTACATTAGTGTTGCTCTCTGAAGAGCAATCTGCATGTTACGTAATATATACTGAATGACAGTTGTCTGCTCATCCGATCTTTCATTTACAGATAACCAGATCCCTTCATTGAATTTATAGATTTCTCCTTGGTAGTACAATGTTATTGTATAAACTGTTGGCGTGCTGGAGTGTAAACAGGACAATTTCTTAGTTAAATTATTATAAGAGCTTTTCAGGTTGTGAAATGCCTTGCAATAACCAAATGAGATGATGTCCATAGTCCTTAGCAGGATGTATTACATAAAATCACTTCACTAAAGCCAAGGTTAAACTCAGTGCTTTAATTTCTTTTAAATAACCTGATGTTCTCCCAAGAAATGCAGCTGCAGCATTGACATTGGTGTCTGCTGTTTCTTAACTGCTAATCTGAATGGACATAAAACACAATTCAATGGAGATGGCTGGGTATGTTGTTTCTTAGTGGCTAATGTATATGCACCAAATTTGAGGAGAGGTTTAACAGCTGGCAATATTCAGCAGAGCAGAGGGTTTTCAGTCTCACTAAAGCTGGCCATACACAGGTCATTTTTTTTCTTTGCTAAACGAAATAGAAACAGATTTCCTTCATACACAAAGGGAAGGCGAATAGAGAAATCCCCCCCCCCCCCCCCAGGACATTGTATTCTGACAGTGGAACTCCCTAATAAACAAAAAAAAAAACAAGCCCATGGATTGTTTCTTGTGTCCGGAAAATGCGTGTTGCCTGGCTGTGCAGGAAAATAGGGGGACCTAAAAACAGCGTCTCTCAAGAGGGTAGCGCTACATTTGTCTAACCCAATACAGCATATGTAACATATTGTGCAAAATGCAGTTGTGGCAATAGAGATGAACTTCCCCAACTGCCTCCATGTTTTTTAGTGAGTGACTTCCCTGTTATATTGTGTATGTGGTAGACATAGAGTCCGTCACAACTCTAGTCCTCAGTCCTCATGCATTTTTGCATTAGTGTTTAGCGGCGTTTTTCCGCATTTTTTTTTACCAAGAAAACGCATTTTTGGGTAAAAAATAGTCCAATAACACCAGTTTGTGGCATTTTACCACGTTTTTCAGCGTTAGAGTGTTTTCACAGCTAAAAAACTGCTCTAGAAACCCACTAGTTCTGGCTTTTTTTCCCAGCCAAAAACCATCCCAGCCAAAAAACATCGATTACAGTCTATGTGTGCATGGACACATTGGATAACATGCTGGGGGGTTTACTGGCTGTAGAAAAAAAACATCAAAAGCCAAAAACAGCCACTGTAAAAACGTCAAGTGTGCATGAAGACTTACATTTCTGAATTACAGTATAATAAATGCACTTTGGTTTGTAGCCTGTACTATCACTGCTATTTCTGTCTGCTACTTCATCCACCTTTATCACAGTTCTAGCCTTGCAAGCCCACGAAAATCAATGAGCTTCTAAAGACCAGCTGCACTGCACTAAAAGAAGCTGAGCACTATTTTTTCATCTGGCTGACTCAGAGTTGCTGTGTTGTGACCTCCGCACAATTGCTGGGACAAGGAGCATTCCCTGCCTTGCATTTCCCTGATAAAAATGTGACACACTAGGAATGTGTCTCCCCTTACTTACAACTGAATGGATCCTAATTGCATTCTAATGAAAATTTCTGGGTCCTTCCAAAAAAGAGCACAGTGCATCACTAACCAGATTTCAAGTCACATCTGAATCTGTCAATGCTCACCTTTTTTTTTTTGATGAAGGACATTAGACCATACCTTTTCTGACACTTTTTGTTTACATGTAAAAATTTGTATTTTTTGCTAGAAAATTACTTATAACCTCCAAACATTATGTATTTTTTAAGCAGAGGCCCTGGAGAATAAAATTGTGGATTTTGAGTAGCAATTTTTCAAATGGAGTTTTTGGGGAAAAAATACACTTCAATGAATTTTATTGCACACAAACACAATAAAATACAAATTATTTTTGTAAAATATAGAAGATGGTGTTATGCCAAGTAATTAGATACCTAACATGTCACATTTTCAAATTGCACACGCTTATGTAATGGCCTAAACTACAATATTTAAAAATCTCCATAGGCAAAGCTTTAAAAGCCTTTACAGCAGTGGTTCTCAACCTTTCTAATGCCGCGACCCCTTAATACAGTTCCTCATGTTGTGGTGACCCCCAACCATAAAATTATTTTCGTTGCTACTTCATAACTGTAATTTTGCAGTGGGAGGAGTAGTGCCATGTCATTGGTGTCAGTGGAAGGAGTAGTGCCCCATCACTGATGTCAGTGGGAGGAATACTGCCCCGTCATTGGTATCAGTGGGAGGAATAGTGCCCCATCGTTGGTATCAGTGGGAGGAATAGTGCCCCATCACTGGTGTCAGTGGGAGGAATAGTGCCCCATCACTGGTGTCAGTGGGAGGAATAGTGCCCCATCACTGGTGTCAGTGGGAGGAATAGTGCCCCATCACTGGTGTCAGTGGGAGGAATAGTGCCCCATCGTTGGTGTCAGTGGGAGGAATAGTGCCCCATCGTTGGTATCAGTGGGAGGAATAGTGCCCCATCGTTGGTATCAGTGGGAGGAATAGTGCCCCATCATTGGTGTCAGTGGGAGGAATAGTGCCCCATCATTGCTGTCAGTGGGAGGAATAGTGCCCCATCATTGGTGTCAGTGGGGGGAGTAGTGCCCCATCATTGGTGTCAGTGGGGGGAGTAGTGCCCCATCACTGGTGTCAGTGGGGGGAGTAGTGCCCCATCACTGGTGTCAGTGGGAGGAGTAGTGCCCCATCATTGGTGTCAGTGGGGGGAGTAGTGCCCCATCATTGGTGTCAGTGGGGGGAGTAGTGCCCCATCATTGGTGTCAGTGGGGGGAGTAGTGCCCCATCATTGGTGTCAGTGGGAGGAATAGTGCTCCATCACTGGTGTCAGTGGGGGGAGTAGTGCCCCATCACTGGTGTCAGTGGGGGGAGTAGTGCCCCATCACTGGTGTCAGTGGGGGGAGTAGTGCCCCATCACTGGTGTCAGTGGGAGGAATAGTGCCACATCATTGGTGTCAGTGGGAGGAATAGTGCCCCATCATTGGTGTCAGTGGGAGGAATAGTGTCCCATCATTGGTGTCAGTGGGAGGAATAGTGCCCCATCATTGATGTCAGTGTGGTGGAGGGGAGAATAGTGCCCCATCATTGGGGTCGGGGGGGGGAAATAGTGTCCCATCGTTGGTGTCAGTGGGGGGAGGAATAGTGCCCCATCATTGGTGTCAGTGGGAGGAATAGTGCCCCATCATTGATGTCAGTGTGGTGGAGGGGAGAATAGTGCCCCATCATTGGGGTCAGGGGGGGGGAAATAGTGTCCCATCGTTGGTGTCAGTGGGGGGAGGAATAGTGCCCCATCATTGGTGTCAGTGGGAGGAATAGTGCCCCATCATTGATGTCAGTGTGGTGGAGGGGAGAATAGTGCCCCATCATTGGGGTCAGGGGGGGGGGAATAGTGTCCCATCGTTGGTGTCAGTGGGGGGGGAAATAGTGTCCCATCGTTGGTGTCAGTGGGGGGAGGAATAGTGCCCCATCGTTGGTGTCAGTGTGGGGAGGAATAGTGCCCCATCGTTGGTGTCAGTGGGGGGAGGAATAGTGCCCCATCGTTGGTGTCAGTGGGGGGAGGAATAGTGCCCCATCGTTGGTGTCAGTGGGGGGAGGAATAGTGCCCCATCGTTGGTATTAGTGACAGCCTGGGCTCGCTCTCTCACTTACCTGTCAGCTGTCTTCCTTCTCTGGCCGCTCTCCTCTTCACTCGCTCCGGCAGCTCCCTCGATCTTCTTTGATGTACGCGCGCTGCCGCTCGGCTCCTCCTCTCCAAGCTCCACCTCCTCACCGGTGATTGGCCGCCTGTGTGCCTCTCCTGAGCTACAGTTCCGGTGGCCAATCAGCGGCGAGGAGGCGGAGCTGCTGAGCGATCCCGGAGGTGTGGCCAGGTGACAGGAGCAGCGTATCATCCCGCCCACACATCGCCGGAGAGAGGAGCGGTGTCTCGGTTCCTAAGACCATCGGAAATATGTGTTTTCCGATGGTCTTAGGCGACCCCTGGGAAATGGTCGTTCGACCCCCAAAGGGGTCGCGACCCCCAGGTTGAGAACCGCTGCTTTACAGGATACCAGCTTAGAGTTACAGAGGAGATCTGGTACTAGAATTATTGCTCTGACATTCATAGTATTACCTCACATGTGTGGTACGATCACTGTTTACGTAAGTGTGTGGGACCAATGCATGTGTTCGCTCTTTGCACGCAAGCATGGTGGAATGGGGCCCTTTCATTTTTTTTTTACAGTGTCTCTTTAAAAATTTGTTTTTGATCACCTTCATTGTTATCACAAGGAATGTAAACATCCTTTGTGATAACAATAGGCAGGAACTCTCTTTATGGAGAAATCCGGGGTCTATAAGGCCCCATATCTCTCTTCTACCCTTAAAAGAATGAAATTGAAAAAAAAAAATTGATGTTATGCTTTCCAGAATAAAAATGTCTGTGTTTACATTTCCCCTAACCGGATGTGACTGAACGCTCATTGCTTCCAGTTTTCTAGACCAGTGGTCTCCAAACTGTGGCCCGTGGGCTGAATGCGGTCCTTTGCTTCCCTGGATGTGGCCCTTGGGGCACAGTGTTTCTCACACTGACACAAGGCACTATTTCTCCGACAGACAACAAAGATGGGGTACATTTCCTTCCACTGTGAACAATGATAGGGCACTGATCCTCCCACCTACATCAGCAATGGGGCACAAGTATTCCCTCTGACACCAGCGACGGGACATTGAATCTTCCAATAACAATAAAGATGGGGCAGCATTCCTTCCACTGACACCAGTGATGGGACACTGTTCCGCCTCCTACTGACCACAGTGTCTATATAATTTTATTTTCTCCCAATGAGCATCAAGACTGAGGCATTGTTTACTCCCACTGACACTGGGGAATTTTCTACTCCAGCTGGCCACAGTCCGGCCTTTCTAAAGTCTGATGGGTAATAAACCGGCCCTTTGTTTAGAAATTTTGGAGACCCCTGTCCTAGACCATAGAGATGATCGGGGACGATAAGCCGGCAGAAGCGGCGCCATCAATTCCAGGTTTTTCAGTGGAATGGAGAACCTGGAGAGGCAGTGGCGGGCTACAGGAAGTGGGGGAATGACCCCTCCTGCCACCTGTAAAAGCAATTCAGTGGCTAATTAGCCACTAGGATAGGTTTTACATAAAAGCCGGTCACTGGCTGAAAAAAAACAATACCGGGATGCTGCCTGTAGCTGCAGGCATCATCCCGATGTAACCACTTGAAGTTCCAATGAACGTATTGCGGTCTTCAAGTGGATATCCAAAATAAGCAGAGAATGGTGCCTTTTAACCCCTGTTACCCCCATATTTCTATGTCATAATTGCAATTTTAAGCTGCTTTTAGGAAATAAAGCTTTTTTTTTACATGAAGAGAAGCAGTCTCATTTCGATCACAGAGCTTTGATTTGGTTAATAGTCACATCATAGCTGCAAGGAAGTGGCGTGCTTGGTCATCTCTGGTCAGAGAAGTCTGATAATGCAGTGTCGAATTGAAGAGAAGGCCTGATTAAATGCAGTGGGTACAGGCTTTTGGATGAGTTTGAACTTCTTTATGAGACCCAAACAAAAGAACCAGCAAAGTAACTATAGCTATGGCAGCCCACCCAACTGCTATGGGGTCCAGGGGAGGGAGAGGGCCCCATAAGGGAGGTTTTTGAGGCAAAGTTTGCAGTCTAGAATTTATGAGGCTGTTCTTGCCTGATCTGCTTCACCATTGCTGACACTAGCCTGTGACTCAACTACTCTTCTGCCTGCTGTTTATGCCTGATCTGCCCGCCTGTTATGACCCAGCTTGTCTGACTCTGCATCCTACTCATCCAGCCTGCTACAGTTCCTCCAGTCCAGCATGCTTTCATCTGGCTTCTGCTTCGCCAGCAAAGCAATATTCCAGCCTGTCTGTTACTAGCTTGTCCCGCCTGCTTCATCTGGCTGCTGTCAGCTGCTCCAGTTTCCTGGTATCCTCCCAGTGAAGTATTGGCCCACATCCAATCCCTTTCCAAATCATGCCAACTCAAGCTCCGCAACATCTCCAGAATACGCCCCTTTTTAACCAATGAAAAGCTCCTAATTCACTTCCTGGTAATCTCTCGCCTCGACTACGGCAACTCCCTCCTCATTGGCTTACCTTTACATAGGCTATCCCCCCTCCAGTCCTTCATGAATACTGCTGCCAGGCTGATCCACCTTACAAACCGTTCAGTGTCTGCTACCCCTCTCTGCCAATCCCTCCATTGGCTTCAACTCGCTCAACGAATAAAATTCAAAATACTAACAACAACTTACAAAGCCATCCACAATTCTGCCCCCAGCTACATCACCAACCTGGTCTCAAAATAGCAACCAAACCGCTCTCTTCAATCCTCTGAAGACCTTTTGCTCTCTAGTTCCCATGTCACCTCCTCCCATGCTCGCCTCCAAGACTTCTTACAAGCTTCTCCCATCCTATGGAACTCCCTACCCCAATCTGTCTAGCTGTCTCCTAATCTATCCACCTTTAGACGATCCCTGAAAACCTTTCTCTTTAAAGAAGTCTATCCTGCTTCTACCTAATAAACCGCCATTTATTTGCTCCCTCAGCTCATCCCCCCACAGCTATTACCTTTTGTATCACTCAACCCTTCCTCCTAGATTGTAAGCTCTAACGAGCAGGGCCCTCTGTTTCCTCTTGTACCAAATTGTATTGTAACTGTAATGTCTGCCTTCATTTTGGAAAGCGCTGCACAAACTGTTGGCTTGGCGCTATATAAATCCTGTATAAGAATATTAATAATAATAATACCAGCACAGACTACTGGACTGACCATGGGCACTCATACCTCGCCGTGCTCTCGCAACTACTATTCCACTATCAGTGGCCCCGAGCTGGAGCTGTACAAGAGGCCTTCTTCACGTCATGCTTACTAACCAGGTACGTGACAGACAAGCTTACCTGCTCTGTGCAATGATATTGCACAGAATATCTCCAATCCTCCTATTCTTAATAGAATGAATTAAAGTAAAATACTTTCTGCTTTTGAACCACTTTAAAGCCTTAAACGACAGCTGAGGTTTGTAGCTCTGCAAACATGTTTGTATTAGGGTATGAAAGCAATATGCGCAGGAGACCTGACAATTGTGTAATCATATGAAATATCCTGATGGTTATTATTGCTACTAATAAAATATAAAAAGTGAATGCCATACACTGTTGTTGTTCTCTTACCAATTCTATTCGCAGCACTACTCCCTAATGTTGTACTGACTATGCTGATAGCTGTCCTCCTGCCTTTCCCTGATTTAGGTATACTTTATGCTAGGGTCAGTGACAGTATTGTCTCAGTTCACATTGCCAGTTGCCAGAGAGAGGTCACTTAAGGTTCCATCAAAATTTTGCCATAGAGCCCCATGATCTGTAGTTATGCTCCTTCAGAGAAGGTCCCGGGATTATAAAGTAAGCTCCTTAGTTTACAAATACTGTAGTGAACCTGGTGTGCTCTATTATGCAAATTGTAATGACAACTCGGAAGCTTACTAATCGATAGAGAGCAGGGGCGGACTGACCATTTGGAAACTCTGGCACTGCCTGAGGGCCCGGGGTCAGTAGGGGGCCCCATGAGATGCCCCTGGTACCTTTTTCATAGGCTTTTTTGAGTTTGGGCAAGGACACGGGCCCCATGATCCCCTATTGCCCGGGGGCCCCATGAGTTGTCAGTCCGACCTTGATAGAGAGCTAAGGGGTGGATCATTGCCCAAACTTCTGAGCTCTGTATAATAGATTTGAGGGTTCCAGTGTATCTTTGAAAAAAACTAAAGCTGCACACAGATGGCTCCTGTAGAGTCTGGGCTCCAGTTTTAAGCGGAACTGCACTCTCTCAATCAACTTTTACTATTTTGACTATTTGTAATCTTTATGCTAAGAGCATTAATAAATAAATAGGAACGTAAATTATGTTTACATGTTTTAAAGATTTTTTTTTTTTTACTTTTCTCAAGTTACTTCCTGATCTAGGCAAATTATTTCATACATCCCAGGGGTTTTCAAGAGGGAGGAGGGGTTTTCTCAGCTAAGCACACCCTCCTGTCTGTATGCATGAGCTAAGGGCAGATGGAGTCCAGGACGTAAATGCTACATGAATGCCCTTGCTCAAGATGGCCATGGCCAGAAATGCTAGGGGGATGTATTTCAAAGTTATTTCTCAGCAAAATAAAACATGGAGACAGGTATGGATGGATTGTTGAGTTTTCTCTGAATATTAAAAATGAATTAAATAGTGTTTTTGGTTTGTGATGTTCAGATGCAGCATAGGTCTGCTTTAATATTTCTGAAAAGTTTGCTTTTGCAAATGTCATTGCAAGATTTGCATAGATGCCAGTTGACCTTAATTTCCAAATATTGTTTGCATTTTTTATCAAGACTCCACTGTTTTTTATACTACTGTTTACTCAGAAAATCCAGTATGAAAAGTAAAGCAGCCTAGCTCACCATTGTTCTGTATATCATCATTGTGTTGAGTAGGGAGCCATCTTGTACAAAAACCTCAGTGTATGTTGGAACAAGAAGGCTGGCACATGCTCATACTTATGTGCATGCTCATAATTCTGAGTAGAGATGAGCGAAGTATTCAAAAATTCGATTCGACTGATTCGGCGAATTCGTGGAAAAATTTCGATTCGAGTCGAATATATTCGCTGTGAATTTAACTTAAAAAAGGGTGTTTCTAGGCTTCAGAGAGACTTAATATTAGTGCAGAACACTGTACCTTTAATTTAAATGCCCTTGGAGTCTGCTGGGGAAGAGAAATAATACTGTCAGTCAGTATGACATGCAGATGAATGCCGTCGATCTTAGAATCGCCGCACACTTCACTCATTTGGGCAGTCACGGGGCCAAAACCAGAGTGTGGAGCCACAGTGTGGCGGTGGAGGCAGCAGCAATGGGAGGCCATACAGCACCCTATGACAAAAATGGAAACCACCAGCAGTGTGAGGAGACCTGAAAGTGGCACATGGCAGAGTGTGGCGATAGAGACAGCAGCAATGGGAGGCCGTACAGGGACCCATGACACACTCTGGACCTGGCAGCAGCATGAGGAGGCGGTACAGGGGCCCATGACAGATTACGGGCCTGGCAGCAGCATGAGGAGTCGGTACGGGGGCCCATGGCAGATTACGGGCCTGGCAGCAGCAATGGGAGGCCGTACAGGGACCCATGACACACTCTGGACCTGGCAGCAGCATGGGGAGGCGGTACAGGGGCCCATGACAGATTACGGGCCTTGCAGCAGCATGAGGAGTCGGTACGGGGGCCCATGACACACTCTGGACCTGGCAGCAGCATGAGGAGGCGGTACAGGGGCGCATGACAGATTCCGAGCCTGGCAGCAGCAACTTGGACAGGAGGACGTTCAGCTTCTGCACCGTCGGGTGCGTGCTCGCAAACTGTTGTCTCTTGGAAACGGATTCCAAGAAAGACTGCTGACGGAATCCGTGAAGAGGAGTAGCAGGAGAAGGAGCATCTGAACGAGCGGAATATGCCAACAAGCGACAACAGGGGCCCATGACAGATTACGGGCCTGGCAGCAGCATGAGGAGTCGGTACGGGGGCCCATGGCAGATTAGGGGCCTGGCAGCAGCTATGGGAGGCCCGTAATCTGCCAGCACCCTATGACAAAAAATGGAACCCACCAGCAGTGTGAGGATACCTGAAAGTGGCAGATGGCAGAGTGTGGCGATGGAGACAGCAGCAATGGGAGGCCGTACAGGGACCCATGAGAGACTCTGGACCTGGCAGCAGCATGAGGAGGCGGTATAGGGGCCCATGGCAGATTAGGGGCCTGGCAGCAGCTATGGGAGGCCCGTAATCTGCCAGCACCCTATGACAAAAAATGGAACACACCAGCAGTGTGAGGAGACCTGAAAGTGGCACATGGCAGAGTGTGGCGATGGAGACAGCAGCAATGGGAGGCCGTACAGGGACCCATGAGAGACTCTGGACCTGGCAGCAGCATGAGGAGGCGGTATAGGGGCCCATGGCAGATTAGGGGCCTGGCAGCAGCTATGGTAGGCCCGTAATCTGCCAGCACCCTATGACAAAAAATGGAACACACCAGCAGTGTGAGGAGACCTGAAAGTGGCACATGGCAGAGTGTGGCGATGGAGACAGCAGCAATGGGAAGCCGTACAGGGACCCATGAGAGACTCTGGACTTGGCAGCAGCATGAGGAGGCAGTATAGGGGCCCATGGCAGATTAGGGGCCTGGCAGCAGCTATAGGAGGCCCGTAATCTGCCAGCACCCTATGTCAAAAAATTCAACACACCAGCAGTGTGAAGAGACCTGAAAGTGGCACATGGCAGAGTGTGGCGATGGAGACAGCAGCAATGGGAGGCCGTACAGGGACCCATGACAGACTCTGGACTTGGCAGCAGCATGAGGAGGCGGTATATAGGGGCCTATGGCAGATTAGGGGCCTGGCAGCAGCTATAGGAGGCCCGTAATCTGCCAGCACCCTATGTCAAAAAATTCAACACACCAGCAGTGTGAGGAGACCTGAAAGTGGCACATGGCAGAGTGTGGCGATGGAGACAGCAGCAATGGGAGGCCGTACAGGGACCCATGACAGACTCTGGACTTGGCAGCAGCATGAGGAGGCGGTATATAGGGGCCTATGGCAGATTAGGGGCCTGGCAGCAGCTATGGGAGGCCCGTAATCTGCCAGCACCCTATGACAAAAAATGGAACACACCAGCAGTGTGAGGAGACCTGAAAGTGGCACATGGCAGAGTGTGGCGATGGAGACAGCAGCAATGGGAGGCCGTACAGGGACCCATGAGAGACTCTGGACCTGGCAGCAGCATGAGGAGGCGGTACAGGGGCCCATGGCAGATTAGGGGCCTGGCAGCAGCTATGGGAGGCCCGTAATCTGCCAGCACCCTATGACAAAAAATGGAACACACCGGCAGTGTGAGGAGACCTGAAAGTGGCACATGGCAGAGTGTGGCGATGGAGACAGCAGCAATGGGAGGCCGTACAGGGACCCATGAGAGACTCTGGACCTGGCAGCAGCATGAGGAGGCGGTATAGGGGCCCATGGCAGATTAGGGGCCTGGCAGCAGCTATGGGAGGCCCGTAATCTGCCAGCACCCTATGACAAAAAATGGAACACACCAGCAGTGTGAGGAGACCTGAAAGTGGCACATGGCAGAGTGTGGCGATGGAGACAGCAGCAATGGGAGGCCGTACAGGGACCCATGACAGACTCTGGACTTGGCAGCAGCATGAGGAGGCGGTATATAGGGGCCCATGGCAGATTAGGGGCCTGGCAGCAGCTATAGGAGGCCCGTAATCTGCCAGCACCCTATGTCAAAAAATTCAACACACCAGCAGTGTGTGAGGAGACCTGAAAGTGGCACATGGCAGAGTGTGGCGATGGAGACAGCAGCAATGGGAGGCCGTACAGGGACCCATGACAGACTCTGGACTTGGCAGCAGCATGAGGAGGCGGTATATAGGGGCCTATGGCAGATTAGGGGCCTGGCAGCAGCTATAGGAGGCCCGTAATCTGCCAGCACCCTATGTCAAAAAATTCAACACACCAGCAGTGTGAGGAGACCTGAAAGTGGCACATGGCAGAGTGTGGTGATGGAGACAGCAGCAATGGAAGGCCGTACAGGGACCCATGACAGACCCTGGACTTGGCAGCAGCATGAGGAGGCGGTATATAGGGGCCTATGGCAGATTAGGGGCCTGGCAGCAGCTATAGGAGGCCCGTAATCTGCCAGCACCCTATGTCAAAAAATTCAACACACCAGCAGTGTGAGGAGACCTGAAAGTGGCACATGGCAGAGTGTGGCGATGGAGACAGCAGCAATGGGAGGCCGTACAGGGACCCATGACAGACTCTGGACTTGGCAGCAGCATGAGGAGGCGGTATATAGGGGCCCATGGCAGATTAGGGGCCTGGCAGCAGCTATAGGAGGCCCGTAATCTGCCAGCACCCTATGTCAAAAAATTCAACACACCAGCAGTGTGAGGAGACCTGAAAGTGGCACATGGCAGAGTGTGGCGATGGAGACAGCAGCAATGGGAGGCCGTACAGGGACCCATGACAGACTCTGGACTTGGCAGCAGCATGAGGAGGTGGTATATAGGGGCCTATGGCAGATTAGGGGCCTGGCAGCAGCTATAGGAGGCCCGTAATCTGCCAGCACCCTATGTCAAAAAATTCAACACACCAGCAGTGTGAGGAGACCTGAAAGTGGCACATGGCAGAGTGTGGCGATGGAGACAGCAGCAATGGGAGGCCGTACAGGGACCCATGACAGACTCTGGACTTGGCAGCAGCATGAGGAGGCGGTATATAGGGGCCTATGGCAGATTAGGGGCCTGGCAGCAGCTATAGGAGGCCCGTAATCTGCCAGCACCCTATGTCAAAAAATTCAACACACCAGCAGTGTGTGAGGAGACCTGAAAGTGGCACATGGCAGAGTGTGGCGATGGAGACAGCAGCAATGGGAGGCCGTACAGGGACCCATGACAGACTCTGGACTTGGCAGCAGCATGAGGAGGCGGTATATAGGGGCCTATGGCAGATTAGGGGCCTGGCAGCAGCTATAGGAGGCCCGTAATCTGCCAGCACCCTATGTCAAAAAATTCAACACACCAGCAGTGTGAGGAGACCTGAAAGTGGCACATGGCAGAGTGTGGCGATGGAGACAGCAGCAATGGGAGGCCGTACAGGGACCCATGAGAGACTCTGGACCTGGCAGCAGCATGAGGAGGCGGTATATAGGGGCCTATGGCAGATTAGGGGCCTGGCAGCAGCTATAGGAGGCCCGTAATCTGCCAGCACCCTATGTCAAAAAATTGAACACACCAGCAGTGTGTGAGGAGACCTGAAAGTGGCACATGGCAGAGTGTGGCGATGGAGACAGCAGCAATGGGAGGCCGTACAGGGACCCATGACAGACTCTGGACCTGGCAGCAGCATGAGGAGGCGGTATATAGGGGCCTATGGCAGATTAGGGGCCTGGCAGCAGCTATAGGAGGCCCGTAATCTGCCAGCACCCTATGTCAAAAAATTCAACACACCAGCAGTGTGAGGAGACCTGAAAGTGACACATGGCAGAGTGTGGCGATGGAGACAGCAGCAATGGGAGGCCGTACAAGGACCCATGAGAGACTCTGGACCTGGCAGCAGCATGAGGAGGCGGTATATAGGGGCCTATGGCAGATTAGGGGCCTGGCAGCAGCTATAGGAGGCCCGTAATCTGCCAGCACCCTATGTCAAAAAATTCAACACACCAGCAGTGTGAGGAGACCTGAAAGTGGCACATGGCAGAGTGTGGCGATGGAGACAGCAGCAATGGGAGGCCGTACAGGGACCCATGACAGACTCTGGACTTGGCAGCAGCATGAGGAGGCGGTATATAGGGGCCCATGGCAGATTAGGGGCCTGGCAGCAGCTATGGGAGGCCCGTAATCTGCCAGCACCCTATGTCAAAAAATTCAACACACCAGCAGTGTGTGAGGAGACCTGAAAGTGGCACATGGCAGAGTGTGGCGATGGAGACAGCAGCAATGGGAGGCCGTACAGGGACCCATGAGAGACTCTGGACCTGGCAGCAGCATGAGGAGGCGGTATATAGGGGCCTATGGCAGATTAGGGGCCTGGCAGCAGCTATAGGAGGCCCGTAATCTGCCAGCACCCTATGTCAAAAAATTGAACACACCAGCAGTGTGTGAGGAGACCTGAAAGTGGCACATGGCAGAGTGTGGCGATGGAGACAGCAGCAATGGGAGGCCGTACAGGGACCCATGACAGACTCTGGACTTGGCAGCAGCATGAGGAGGCGGTATATAGGAGCCCATGGCAGATTAGGGGCCTGGCAGCAGCTATGGGAGGCCCGTAATCTGCCAGCACCCTATGTCAAAAAATTAAACACACCAGCAGTGTGTGAGGAGACCTGAAAGTGGTACATGGCAGAGTGTGGCGATGGAGACAGCAGCAATGGGAGGCCGTACAGGGACCCATGACAGACTCTGGACTTGGCAGAAGCATGAGGAGGCGGTATATAGGGGCCCATGGCAGATTAGGGGCCTGGCAGCAGCTATGGGAGGCCCGTAATCTGCCAGCACCCTATGTCAAAAAATTGAACACACCAGCAGTGTGAGGAGACCTGAAAGTGGCACATGGCATAAGAGACTGTGGACCTGGCAGCAGCATGAGGAGGCGGTATAGGGGCCCATGGCAGATTAGGGGCCTGGCAGCAGCTATGGGAGGCCCGTAATCTGCCAGCACCCTATGACAAAAAATGGAACACACCAGCAGTGTGTGAGGAGACCTGAAAGTGGCACATGTTTGAGGCATGATTCATGGCGGATTTAGTCAGTTGTGTCAGGAACTGGTGGTTTGAAATCCAGACTAATCCACGCCTGATTCATTTTCACAAACGTGAGTCTCTCCACACTTTGGGTGGACAGTCGTGTCCTCCGCGGAGTTACAATACCTCCTGCCGCACTAAACACGCGCTCCGATGCCACGCTACTGGCCGGGCATGACAGCCTTTCAAGGGCAAATTCAGCTAGTTGGGGCCAAAGGTCAAGTTTCGTTGCCCAGTAGTCAAGGGGATTGTCTACCTCGGTTGGCAGGGTGCTGTCCAAGTAGGCCCAAGCCTGTTGTTTGAGGTCCTGCTCCAGGTCCACCTGATGCTGCTGCTGCTGCTGCTGCTGCTGCTGCGGCTGGTTAGTAGTTTCCTCACTGCGCTGGTGAAGAAAGCTACTCATCATCGACTGCAGACTGAGGCAGCCGCTGCTGGTGGAGCTGCCACTGCTCCTACCACCCCACCCCTCCCCTGCTGCCATGGCAGCGGAACGCGAGCGCACAGGGCCCACAGTGTCTGAGGATGGACGTTGGCGCACAAAGGCAGAGACCAACTGACTACATAGGTGGTTTTTATAGTACGTTATTTTGGCCTCCCTCTCAGCAGGTGTGAAAAAGGCCACCATTTTTGAACGGTAGCGAGGGTCCAACAAGGTGGACAGCCAAAAGTCATCCCTCTGTCTGATGGTTATTATTCGGCTGTCGCTACGCAAACAACCGAGCATGCTATGGGCCATTTGTGCCAAGGAATGCGAGGGACTCCCTGCCTCCATCTCCACAGCATACTGCCACGGTGCGTCTGGGTCCTCTGTCTCCTCCTCCTCCTCTACCAGATGCTCCTGCTCCTCCACTCCTGTCCGCTGAGTGGAAAAACCACCCATTTCACTCAATAATTCCTGAGCACAAATGTCCTCCTCTACCTCCTCCTCTTCTTCCTGTCCTGCCCCCACAGGGGTCATGTGGCGTTGAGATCTGTGCGCCACGTCTACCGCACCCTGACCAGCCATTGTTAACAGCATTTGTTCCAGGACGTGCAACAGAGGAATGACGTCGTTCATCCCATAGTCCTGCCGACTCACGAATAGCGTGGCCTCCTCAAAGGGCCTGAGCAAGCGGCAGGTGTCACGCATGAGCTGCCAATGGCTGACATCAAAGTTACACAGGGGAGTACCTTTATCCGCTTGTAACATCAGGAAATCGGTGATGGCCTTTCGCTGTTCGTAAAGGCGGTCTAACATGTGTAGGGTTGAATTCCACCTTGTTGCAACGTCGCAGATCAGGCGATGCTGTGGAATTCCGTTCTGCCGCTGCAGCTCAAGGAGGGTGTGCTTTGCGGTGTAGGAATGGCTGAAATGCATGCAAAGTTTACGTGACATTTTAAGGATGTCTTGCAGTGGGATGGTGGATTTTAGGAACCGCTTGACAACCAGATTGAACACGTGAGCCATGCATGGCGCATGGCACAACCTTCCTTGACGCAGAGCAGACACCATGTTCTTTCCGTTGTCGGTCAACATGGTTCCGATTTTGAGTTTGCGCGGAGACAGCCATCTGTCGATTTCTCTGTTCATTACACTGAGAAGTTCCTCCCCTGTGTGACTACGTTCACCAAGGCATACCAGGTGCAGCACAGCGTGACACCGTTGCGCCCTGCACATGTGATATGCCGGTCGGGTAATGGGACTTGGCACGGGGGTGGCGGCTGAGGACACGGCGGAAGAAGAGGTGGTAGAGGCGGACATCTTTGCCGGACCAAGGACGTGCAAACGTGGAGGCAAAAGCGGCGTGACCTGTCCAAGTTGCTGGTGCGGCTGTGACGGCACCACGTTCACCCAGTGAGCCGTAAATGACATGTACTGTCCCTGACCGTAGTTACAGCTCCACACGTCGGCGCTGCCGTGCACTTTGGCAGAGACCGACATGCTCAAAGACTGGCCCACCATCTCTTCTACATGTGAATGCAGGGCTGGCACTGCCTTTTTGGCGAAGAAATGACGGCTTGGCACTCTCCACCGCGGCGCGGCACAAGCCATCATTTCTCGGAAAGGTGCTGAGTCCACCACTTGGAAAGGGAGGGACTGCAGCACCAGCAACTTGGACAGGAGGACGTTCAGCTTTTGCACCGTCGGGTGCGTGCTCGCAAACTGTTGTCTCTTGGAAACGGATTCCAAGAAAGACTGCTGACGGAATCCGTGAAGAGGAGTAGCAGGAGAAGGAGCATCTGAACGAGCGGAAGATGCCAACGAGCGACAACTCCCCTCAGCAGAGGTGTTGGAGCCTTGACTGGCTGATGGAGGGCGATTGACGTCAGGTGACGGAGCAAGTAACGGAGCGGGTGATGGAGCGGGGGCTGGGGCAGGCAGAACCGCCGTATCTTTATCACGGTTTTCCCAGGCCACCAAATGGCGACGCTGCATATGCTGCCGCAACGCTGTAGTCCCAACATGGGCCCCCTGGCCACGCTTGACTTTCTGGCCACATAGTCGACATACGGCTACGTTTACTTCCTCGGGCGGCTTGACAAAAAATTGCCACACCGCCGAGTAGGAAACTTTGCCCCCGATACTCCTCACTGGCTGACTGCTGCTTCCTCCGTGCACACCGGCACCACTACTGGCCGTGGTGGTAGGCTGCAGTGGAGGTGGTGCTCTACTCCGTGGCCGTTTGGCTCCACTGACACTGCTGCGACCCTGCTGCTGTCTCCTGGGCAACCCACCGACTGTTTCGCTCGCTGCCAAGCTGCCACCCTCTTCTCCTGATGATGCGGAAGAAATTGCCTGATGATGACGAGGCTGCCAAGTGCAATCAACCTCCTCATCATCAAGTAGGGTCTCCGCCTCACTACTAGCCCCCTCGGCTGCGTCTGGGTCAGGAGACAGACCTGTCTCTAGACCGGCTACCGAGCCACTCTCCTCGCCACTACTTCTTCGCCTGGCTGCTGAAAAGGCGGATGTCTCCCCCCGTTCCTGACCGCCCTCTGTTAGCTCTTCCTCACTGTACAGTGGGGCTGAGCCCACAGCATGTGATACTTCGCTTGGTGAGGGAACACCAAAGGACAGGGGCAGGTAGAGGACACGTGATTTCAGTGGGCTTGGTCCCGGGCCATGCCAACTAACGGTTGTGTCTGACGTACCCACCGACCGTTGGCTGTAGGTGTCAGAGGTGACCTGGGAAGAGGAAGACGACCGAGCCAACCAATCGACGACGGCAGGGTTGTCGGTGGAGACACGACCGCTGGATGACACCGGGAGCACTGGCCTCTGGCTGCGAATAGTGCTGCCTCGACCCCTTCCTCTGCTGCCACGTCTGCTCGCTCCTAAAACATTGCCTCCTCTGCCACTCCTCTGCATGTTGTCTGACATACTCTTTAATTCAACGATTCTGTGTCCCTGAGTAACAATTCTGTGTCCCTGAGTAACAATTCTGTGTCTGTCCCTGAGTAACAATTCTGTGGCCCTAAGTAACGGTTCTGTGGCCCTCAGTAACAATTCTGTGTCCCTCAGTAACAATTCTGTGTCTGTCCCTGAGTAACAATTATGTGGCCCTAAGTAACGGTTCTGTGGCCCTCAGTAACAATTCTGTGTCCCTGATTAACGTTTATGTGGCCCTAAGTAACGGTTCTGTGGCCCTCAGTAACAATTCTGTGTCCCTGAGTAACAATTCTGTGTCTGTCCGAGTAAGAATTCTGTGGCCCTAAGTAACAGTTCTGTGGCCCTCAGTAACAATTCTGTGTCCCTGAGTAACCTTTCTGTGGCCCTAAGTAACAGTTCTGTGGCCCTCAGTAACAATTCTGTGTCCCTGAGTAACAATTCTGTGGCCCTAAGTAACAGTTCTGTGGCCCTCAGTAACAATTCTGTGTCCCTGAGTAACAATTCTGTGGCCCTAAGTAACGGTTCTGTGGCCCTCAGTAACAATTCTGTGTCCCTGAGTAACAATTCTGTGTCTGTCCGTGTAACAATTCTGTGGCCCTAAGTAACAGTTCTGTGGCCCTCAGTAACAATTCAGTGTCCCTGAGTAACAATTCTGTGGCCCTAAGTAACAGTTCTGTGGCCCTCAGTAACAATTCTGTGTCCCTGATTAACAATTCTGTGGCCCTAAGTAACGGTTCTGTGGCCCTCAGTAACAATTCTGTGTCCCTGAGTAACAATTCTGTGTCTGTCCGAGTAACAATTCTGTGGCCCTAAGTAACAGTTCTGTGGCCCTCAGTAACAATTCTGTGTCCCTAAGTAACAAATCTGTGGCCCTAAGTAACGGTTCTGTGGCCCTCAGTAACAATTCTGTGTCCCTAAGTAACAATTCTGTGGCCCTAAGTAACGGTTCTGTGGCCCTCAGTAACAATTCTGTGTCCCTAAGTAACAATTCTGTGGCCCTAAGTAACGGTTCTGTGGCCCTCAGTAACAATTCTGTGTCCCTCAGTAACAATTCTGTGTCCCTCAGTAACAATTCTGTGTCTGTCCCTGATTAACGTTTACGTGGCCCTAAGTAACGGTTCTGTGGCCCTCAGTAACAATTCTGTGTCCCTGATTAACGTTTCTGTGGCCCTAAGTAACGGTTCTGTGGCCCTCAGTAACAATTCTGTGTCCCTCAAGAAACAATTCTGTGTCTGTCCGTGAGTAACAATTCTGTGGCCCTAAGTAACGGTTCTGTGGCCCTCAGTAACAATTCTGTGTCCCTGATTAACTTTTATGTGGCCCTAAGTAACGGTTCTGTGGCCCTCAGTAACAATTCTGTGTCCCTGATTAACGTTTCTGTGGCCCTAAGTAACGGTTCTGTGGCCCTCAGTAACAATTCTGTGTCCCTCAGTAACAATTCTGTGTCTGTCCCTGAGTAACAATTCTGTGGCCCTAAGTAACGGTTCTGTGGCCCTCAGTAACAATTCTGTGTCCCTGATTAACTTTTATGTGGCCCTAAGTAACGGTTCTGTGGCCCTCAGTAACAATTCTGTGTCCCTGATTAACGTTTCTGTGCCCTCAGTAACAATTCTGTGTCCCTCAGTAACAATTCTGTGTCTGTCCCTGAGTAACAATTCTGTGGCCCTAAGTAACGGTTCTGTGGCCCTCAGTAACAATTCTGTGTCCCTGAGTAACAATTCTGTGGCCCTAAGTAACGGTTCTGTGGCCCTCAGTAACAATTCTGTGTCCCTGAGTAACAATTCTGTGGCCCTAAGTAACGGTTGTGGCCCTCAGTAACAATTCTGTGTCCCTCAGTAACAATTCTGTGTCTGTCCCTGAGTAACAATTATGTGGCCCTAAGTAACGGTTATGTGGCCCTCAGTAACAATTCTGTGTCCCTGAGTAACGTTTCTGTGGCCCTAAGTAACGGTTCTGTGGCCCTCAGTAACAATTCTGTGTCCCTGAGTAACAATTCTGTGTCTGTCCCTGAGTAACAATTCTGTGGCCCTAAGTAACGGTTCTGTGGCCCTCAGTAACAATTCTGTGTCCCTGAGTAACGTTTCTGTGGCCCTAAGTAACAATTCTGTGGCCCTCAGTAACAATTCTGTGTCTGTCCCTGAGTAACAATTCTGTGGCCCTAACTAACGTTTCTGTGTCCCTAAGTAACAGTTCTGTGGCCCTCAGTAACAATTCTGTGTCCCTGAGTAACGTTTCTGTGGCCCTAAGTAACAATTCTGTGGCCCTCAGTAACAATTCTGTGTCTGTCCCTGAGTAACAATTCTGTGGCCCTAACTAACGTTTCTGTGGCCCTAAGTAACAATTCTCTGGCACTCAGTAACAATTCTGTCTGTCCCTGAGTAACAATTCTGTGGCCCTAACTAACGTTTCTGTGGCCCTAAGTAACAATTCTCTGGCACTCAGTAACAATTCTGTCTGTCCCTGAGTAACAATTCTGTGGCCCTAAGTAACAATTCTGTGGCCCTCAGTAACAATTCTGTGTCTGTCCCTGAGTAACAATTCTGTGGCCCTAACTAACGTTTCTGTGGCCCTAAGTAACAGTTCTGTGGCCCTCAGTAACAATTCTGTGTCTGTCCCTGAGTAACAATTCTGTGGCCCTAACTAACGTTTCTGTGGCCCTAAGTAACAATTCTGTGGCCCTCAGTAACAATTCTGTGTCTGTCCCTGAGTAACAATTCTGTGGCCCTAACTAACGTTTCTGTGGCCCTAAGTAACAATTCTCTGGCACTCAGTAACAATTCTGTCTGTCCCTGAGTAACAATTCTGTGGCCCTAACTAACGTTTCTGTGGCCCTAAGTAACAATTCTCTGGCACTCAGTAACAATTCTGTCTGTCCCTGAGTAACAATTCTGTGGCCCTAAGTAACAATTCTGTGGCCCTCAGTAACAATTCTGTGTCTGTCCCTGAGTAACAATTCTGTGGCCCTAACTAACGTTTCTGTGGCCCTAAGTAACAGTTCTGTGGCCCTCAGTAACAATTCTGTGTCTGTCCCTGAGTAACAATTCTGTGGCCCTAACTAACGTTTCTGTGGCCCTCAGTAACAGTTCTGTGGCCCTCAGTAACAATTCTGTGTCTGTCCCTGAGTAACAATTCTGTGGCCCTAACTAATGTTTCTGTGGCCCTAAGTAACAATTCTCTGGCACTCAGTAACAATTCTGTCTGTCCCTGAGTAACAATTCTGTGGCCCTAATAACGTTTCTGTGGCCCTAAGTAACAGTTCTGTGGCCCTCAGTAACAATTCTGTGTCTGTCCCTGAGTAACAATTCTGTGGCCCTAACTAACGTTTCTGTGGCCCTAAGTAACAATTCTCTGGCACTCAGTAACAATTCTGTCTGTCCCTGAGTAACAATTCTGTGGCCCTAATAACGTTTCTGTGGCCCTAAGTAACAGTTCTGTGGCCCTCAGTAACAATTCTGTGTCTGTCCCTGAGTAACAATTCTGTGGCCCTAACTAACGTTTCTGTGGCCCTAAGTAACAATTCTCTGGCACTCAGTAACAATTCTGTCTGTCCCTGAGTAACAATTCTGTGGCCCTAACTAGCGTTTCTTTGGCCCTAAGTAACGATTCTGTGGCCCTCATTAACAATTCTGTGTCCCTGAGTAATGCTTCTCTGTCCCTAAGTAACGTTTCTCTGTCCCCAAGTAACGTTTCTGTGGCCCTAACTCTGTCCCTAATACAGAGCGGTCTGCCTCTCTTGAATGACTGGAGGCAAATGAAGAATTCTAAAATGGCCGCTATTTATAGCTCGACCATTACACAGTGCTGGCTGCCTGGCTGCTGATTGGCTAATGCGATCACATGTCATTAAGGAATGCATTATGGGTCAGCGCGCCTTGTCTGCGCGCCTTCCCAGACATCCCCGCTCCGTCGCCGCACATGTCCGCCGCCATTTTAGGAAAAATTTCGATTCGCGCGTCCGAAGTAGGCTACACGAAAATTTTCCAATATTCGACTCGAATTCCACTTCGCCTACTTCGATTCGCTCATCTCTAATTCTGAGCAAAAGCTCAATGCAAAACAGGCATTGTCACATTTGCACAAACATATTAGCGTGTGCAGAAAACATGAGCACACGTATGGGCACTGGTGCCAAATGGCCTATTTAAGCTGCACTCTGAAATGGATGGATTGCTAAGTGGTCTTCAGCTAGTTCCTGCATTACCTGAGCCTTGCCCTGCCATACCGGATTACCTGTGTACAACTCAGCTTGCCCCTGACATGTTGTTGGATTTCTGCCTGCCTGCTGTGACCTCAACTTGTATTCTGACTCCTGGCTCCTATCTTGTGTTCCTGAACTTCGCTGCCCAGCTGTGTACCAATACCGCCTTGTATCCTGATTCTGTCTCTGCCTGATGTTCCTGTACCTCGCTGCCCGGCTATTGATGACCTTTTGGGTTGTGTCCTGGCTACACTCCTGTCTGCCATGCAAGTGTCACCATGTTCTAGTTCCTGGTTCCTTCCTGGTGATCTACGGTCATCTGCTTCCTGCAAACCCCAGCTGGCACTACTTGCTACACTGCCCTCATGTCACTCTGTGTCCTCACACACCCTGTCATCACTACCAGGGGTGTTGGACAAGAGTTGCAAGAGAAGCCCCCTCTCCAGCTCGATCTCCACCAGGTACGTGACACATCTGTTGGGTGTTCACTGCAACTTCACCTGTTTTTATTATTCCTTTCAACAAGAATAGGGAGCGTCCTGTTAATAAAGATTTTCCATCTACCACTGCAGCCATATTAGCTTCATGAACAACATCAGTGAAGGTCTCCTCCATTCTCCCTTTGATACACATATGCCCGTGTAGCACACTCCTAGTCGGTGCTAGGATTTGTATAGTTAGGTTAAGCATAGCTGAGTTTCTCTGCTTACCAGAGAGGCTATCAGGTAAATTCAGTGTAGTATTCTGCTTCACAGAGTGCTGTGGTTGATTAGCCAGATCTGCTCATGAAGCTCTCGTGTTGTTTGAGTTTGTCTGCGTTCTGCCCACCTTCAGGAAGCTATGAGAGCCTTCCAGAACATGGGTAGGGGCTAGGCAAATAAACAGCATGAATACAGCCCTGGCCAATTGCAGGGGAGGGTGGCCCCATTGCATGCTGGGAGTGGTATTTATGTTCCGAGAGCATATGGGTTCAGTTTCTTTCCCTGGAGTGTATTACTCCAAGCTAAGCTGATGGAAGGCTGCCTTACCTGACACTTGCTGCCATGTGGCCTCAGGTGGGTTGACCTGAGGGCCCGAAATTAGAGGGAGTGACCCTGGTTCTACAGTAAGCTGTAGGGAATCTGTGTGTTTTGTTACCCCTCTGGTGCTTGATAGTTAGCATAAGTCTGAGAAAGAGAACACTGGGCTAGTGTTCTGAAGAGCTTGTCCAACATGTGCTACTACAAAGAACTTTGCTGAGTTCTATCACTCCTGCATTTCTACAGTCTACTGTAACAGGCTTTGTACCTGAGGAGTTCAGCCCTGCAACTACTACTACTAAAGGGACTTTGCTCACTCCTAAACCACTTGTTGCCACACTTTAAAGAGAAGTCTGCTATCTGTTTCAGTCAGGGCTTCAACACTGCTCAACTAAGAGATATGTTCAGATGTCCTCAGTGTCCTCGGTTCTAATCTTGGAGTATCCTACTATAATTCCCTATCTCTATCCCCAGTTCTACAATAAAACTCCAAAACCAAACATCCCCTTGAGTGGTCATTGGAAACTATGAGCCAGTGTGTGTGTGCCTTGCTGCGGGGCGAAGTAAGAGGAAACCGGGGAACATACCAGCAGCCCTCGTAAGGGTAGCACTCCACCTGTAAGTTCATATGTCATGATTGTTAAAGTCAGGTATATATCCAAATTGCATTTATGTATTTAATGTGATTAGTAGGTAGCTATTTGCAGAAAATGTGATCATTGTATACATGTGTGAGAGTTGTTTACAAGCATATTCTAACTTCAGTTTATGTGATTGTATTGCAATTTTACAGAACTATTCACAGAAGTAAGCAGTAAATGAAACACAATGCTGCATTTGTCAGTTTTGTTAGCTAGCTTTTGGCTAACCATTAGTAGGACGGCATAACCATGTAAGTATGGGTTTGGGAGTCACAGTTTTAGAATTCTAGTATATTATCAATAAGATATGGAGACAATTCTATAATTATTTCTGCTTGAACCACGTCTTGTATCTCCTTACTGACCATTGTATTTGTACTACACAAGGAAACAAAGCCAATTGTCCACTTAGCTGAAGCATGTTTTCTTACTGTTAACCATTTGCCACCCGCCCTATGGCCGAATGGCAGGCGGCAAATGTCATCAGCGTTCCGGGTGGACGCCATATGGCGTCCTCCCGCACATGTGCAGATTGCGCTCCTGCAGAGCAGCGCAGTGGCGCAATCTGTCACCGGCCGTGTACCTCGGACACGGCCGATGACAGATCTGAGTATCGGCCCCGTTGCTGGTACCATGTGACCTGCTGTGACCAATCACAGCAGGTCACATGACAGTTGTATACAATGGATGGCTTCATTCATGCCATCCATTGTATACTAGTGTCTAGCTGTGAATGGTCACAGCTAATCACATGCACATGTCATGTGATTAGCTGTGGCCAAATCACAGCTAAGCACAAAAAAAAAAACCTTGAATGAATCTATGTCATTCAGGTAAATGCTTGCTTATAGCAAAGTAATTCTTTGCTATAAGCAAATTGTGTAAAAAAAAAAAAAAAAAAAAATACTGATCACTTCCCCAAAGTAGTACAATGTTACTATGGTAACATTGTACTACTTTTATCATAGTGAAATATGAAAAAAAAATCTTAAAAGAAAAAGAAATTTGATAAAAAATAATAAAAAAAAAAAAAAAAAAAAAAAATTTTTTTTCATACTATCACCAGTCAGTGTCCCTGATCACCGCCATGCCAGTTATATGATGACGCTGTACTGCACTGGTGACAATATGTAAAAAAAAAATAGTGAAACTAATTTTTCAAAAACTTATGACAAAAAAAATACAACTTCAAAAAACATGCCTCTTATGAAGTACGTCGGACTGTCTACTTTGCAAAAAGGGGTCATTTGGGGGATATCTGTACTGTTCTGACATTCTTGGACCTCAAGAAATTAGATTGGCTGTCAGTACTTCAAGATTTATCAATATTCAGATCTATACCATAGTTTGTGAACTCTATAACTTTCCTACAAACTAAAAAATAGATCCTAATTTGGGTTATTTTCACCGAAGACGTAGCAGAATACATCTCGGCCTAAATTTATGAAGAACAATTATTTATTTGCAAACTTTTATAACAGAAACAAAGAAAAACTTTTTTTTTTCAAAATTTTTGGTCTTTTTTTGTTAATTTAGCAAAAAAATAAAAACCCCAGTGGTGATTAAATACCACCAAAAGAAAGCTCTAGTTGTGTGAAGAAAATGATAACATTTTTGTTTGGGTACAATGTTGTATGACCGTGCAATTGTCATTTAAAGTGTGAGAGCGCTGAAACCTGAAAACTGGCCTGGGCAGGAAGGTGTAAAATTGCCCGGTATTGAATTGGTTAATACTATATCCACTTTCTACATCACCCTTTCCCCCTTGTACCCTAGCCATAGTAAATTTTGTATATTTTCTTTTTTTTAGAAAGTCTTTTGAAACAAGAAAATAAAAGAAATTGCTATATTATTTCTACAGTGATCTAGCTTTACATTAGACAATGACTATAATGTGCACTAAATGGTTATTGCTAAGGGAACTTTTGCAAAAATATGACTTGCAGGCTGCTAGCATAATGGATGAGACAAGGATGTGAATATAAGGAGTTCTGACTTGGAAATGACACTTTGGAACACTTCTTTGTTAAATGGAAGAGCTTTAAGAACAGGCTCTGCCATAACTGGAAATACTGACTGTAATACACATTCTGAGAAGTTTTGTTTGAGATACAGAATGTTCTGGGAAGAATTCAGTTAAGAAATTAAATTAGAAGTCAGAGTTTGGAAGCTCACAATTCACCACCTGTAAAAAGTTTATATTTTAGCAAATGCAGGATAAAGTGTAATAGGTTTGTATGACACAAGTGAAAGATACTGTATATGCCCAGCAGGCTGCCCTTTCAGCTGCATTCAAAAAGTGTACCATATGTGTATATTGTTACGGTATTACTAGGATCATCTAAACAGTCATAGAAAATCTCTTAAAGTATAAATTCATTGAACAATATTTATAGAGGGATTTCATTATCCCTTTTTATTAATTTAGTTACCTGTCTTTGAAACCCTCCCTATAAATTGTGCTTTTTACAATGTGTTGGCTAATTGGACCCCATATTCTAGAAGAAACCTTAAAAATATTCTATGCAGATCAAAATTAATGTGTTTTATCACCCTAATAATACATCCAAAAAATGTCCTTATGTACCCAGTGGTTCTAAAGGACGAGGCAAGGCCTTGAAACGCATTAGCCTGTTGGATTGCCATTTGCACCACTATGTGATGAGATGAATCGTGGACTGGAATTTACTGTTTTTACTGTGACAGGCTTTTATTCACCTGCTGGTTTGTGAGTTTATTACTTACTACGGTTATTAACCGCTTGCCCTTCAGATGATTTACCCCCTTTCCTGACCAAGCCATTTTTTGCGATACAGCGCTGCATTTCTTTAACCACTTGCTCTTCAGAGGATTTAGCCCCCTTCCTGACCAGGCCTTTTTTTTGCTATTTAGTGCTGCTCTATTTCAACTGGTAATTGCGTGGCCATCCAATGCTGTACCCAAATGAAATTTATGTGCTTTTTTCACACAAATAGAGCTTTCTTACAGTGGTATCACCTCTGTGCTTTTTATTTTTTGCGCTATAAACAAAAAAAAGACTGAAAATTAAAAAAAAACAAACAATATTTTCTACTTTTGGCTATATAAAAATATATAGTAAACTTAAAGATAGTCATAAATTTAAGCCAAAATGTATTCTGCTACATGTCTTTGGTAAAAAAAATCCCAATAAGTGTGTATTGATTGCTTTGTGTGAAAGTTATAGCGTCTACATACTATGGTATGGATGCTGCAATTTACACCATTTTTTGCTATACAGCGCTGCTCTAGTTTAACTGACAAGTGCACAGTCATGCGATACTGTACATAAATTAAATGTATGCCCTTTTTTTCACACAAATAGAGCTTTCTTTTAGTGGTATTTGATCACCTCTGTTTTTGGGGGATGTTTTTGCGCTATAAACACAAAAAAATGAAAATAAAAAAAAAACAACGATATTTGTTACTTTCGACTATAAAAAAATATATAGTAAACTCAAAGGTAGCCATAAATTTATGCCAAATGTATTTGGCTACATGTCTTTGGTAAAAAAATTCCAATAAGTGTATATTGATTGCTTTGCGTGAAAGTAATTGCGTCTACAAACTATGGTATAGATACTGTAATTTATGCTATTTTTTGCTATACAGCGTTGCGCTAGTTTAACTGACAATTGCACGGTCATGCAATACTGTACATAAATGACATTTATGTCCTTTTTCACATAAATAGAGCTTTCTTTTGGTGGTATTTGATCACCTCTGGGGGGTTTTTGCGCTATAAACTAAAAAAGACCGAAAATTTTGAAAAACTATATTTTCTCATTTCTGTCATAAAAAATATCCAAAAAACTAAAATTACGTCATAAATTTAGGCCAAAATGTATTTTGTTACATGTCTTTGGTAAAAAATCCTAATAACTGCATATTTATTTGTTTGTGTGCAAGTTATAGCATCTACAAACTATGGTATAGATACTGGAATTTACACAGCTTTTACTTTCTGACTGCTTATCACATTTCTCACAGGTGCTAAAATACTAGGACAGTACAAACACCCCCAAATGAACCATTTTCGGAAAGTAGACACGGTAAACTATCCGCTGAGAGCATGTTGAGTCCTTGGAAGATTTATTTTTTTCACAAGTTTTTGGAAAATAACAAAAACTTTTTTTTTTTTTTTAAAGTTGTCGCTTAAATGATATATTGCTCACACATGCCATGGGTATATGTGGAATTACACAACAAAATATATTCTGCTACTTCTACTGAGTATGGGGATACCACATGTGTGAGACTTTTTGGGAGCCTAGCAACATACAGGAGCCTGAAATCCAGTGACCACTTTGAAAGCCTGAAGGTGCGTAACTTCCTCATTTCACTTCCTCACTACCTGTCACAGTTTTGGAGTCCCTAAAACGCCAGGATAACATGAAACCCCCCCAAATGACCCTTTTTGAAAAGTAGACACACCAAGGAACTTAAAAAGAAGCATGGTGAGTATTTTGCAGATCTCATTTCTTGTCACAAGGTTTTGAAATATAAAAAAAGAAAAGAAAAAATATATTTTTGTTTTCTTTCTTCATCTTCCAAAAACTTGTGGCAACAAACGAGATCTGCAAAATACTCACCATGCTTCCTATCAAAATTCCTTGGGGCGTCTACTTTCCAAAAAGGGATCATTTGGGGGGTTTGGTGTTATCCTGGCATTTCCGGGCCTCCAAAACTGTGATAGGTAGTCATTTTTGAAACCTTACAAAGGCCTGTTTCACTTGCATGGACAGCTCCTTTGAACGCATGATGTAGGTTCACAACAATAGATTCCAAATGCAATTACCACACTAATGCAGGCCATAGATGGGTCAAAAATCGGCCGATTTTTCGGCCGAAAATAAAATCGGCCGATTTTCGGATCGTTAGTGGGCTAATTGTTCGGCCGTTTTTCGGTATTTTGGCAGATTTTTTTATCGGTAAAGTTGGAAAAAAAGCGGCCGATTTTGCCGATCGGCCGATTTTCACAGCAGTGATGGGCAAATCGGCCAATCTTTTTACCGATAAGAAAATGTGCGCATGAGCAGTGACCTGCAAGAGGAAGACAAAAAGAAGAAGAAGAGGATGAAGAAGAAGAGGAAGAAGAAGAGGATGAAGAAGAAGAAGAGGAAGAAGAAGAGGATGAAGAAGAGGAGGAAGAAGAAGAGGATGAGGATGAAGAAGAGGATGAAGAAGAAGAGGATGAAGAAGAAGAGGATGAAGAAGAAGAAGAGGAAGAAGAAGAAGAGGATGAAGAAGAGGAAGAAGGAGAAGAGGAAGAAGAAGAGGATGAAGAAGAGGAAGAAGAAGAGGATGAAGAAGAGGATGAAGAAGAAGAGGAAGAGGATAAATAAGAAGAAGAGGATGAAGAAGAAAAGGATGAAGAAGAGGAAGAAGAAGAAGAGGATGAAGAAGAGGATGATGAAGAAGAAGAAGAGGATGAAGAAGAAGAGGAGGATGAAGAAGAAGAGGATGAAGAAGAGGAAGAAGAAGAAGAGGAAGAAGAAGAAGAGGATGAAGAAGAAGAAGAAGAAGAAGAAGAAGAGGACGATGAAGAAAAAGAAGAAGAGGATGAGGAAGAGGAAGAAGAGGATGAAGAAGGAGAAGAGGATAAAGAAGAGGATTAAGAAGAGGAAGAAGAAGAAGAGGATGAAGAAGAGGAAGAAGAAGAGGAAGAAGAAGAAGAGGATGATGAAGAAGAAGAGGATGAAGAAGAAGAGGATGAAGAAGAAGAAGAGGATGAAGAAGAGGATGAAGAAGAAGAAGAGGGAGAAGAAGAAGAGGATGAAGAAGAGGAAGAGGATGAAGAAGAAGCAGAGGAAGAAGAGGAGGAGGAAGAAGAAGAAGATGAAGAAGAAGAAGAGGATGATGAAGAAGAAGAGGATGAAGAAGAGGAAGAAGAAGAGGATGAAGAAGAGGATGAAGAAGAGGAGGAAGAAGAAGGGGATGAAGAAGAGGATGAAGAAGAGGAAGAAGAAAAAGAAGAGGATAAAGAAGAAGAAGGAGATGTTGAAGAAGAGGAAGAAGAAGAAGAGGATGATGAAGAAGAAGAGGATGAGGAAGAAGAAGAAGAGAGAAGAAGAGGATGAAGATCAAGAAGAGGAAGAAGAAGAAGAGGATGATGAAGAGGATGAAGAAGAAGAAGAGGATGAAGAAGAGGAAGAAGAGGAGGAAGAAGAAGAAGAGGATGAAGAAGAGGATGAAGAAGAGGAAGAAGAAGAAGTAAAACAAGAGGATAATGAAGAAGAAGAGGATGAAGAAGGAGAGGAATTCCAGCCCGGCAAAAAGTGTCCCTGCAGAGAGCTCCGCTATTTCTGTGACAGTTCCTTGACATTTATAGCGGTTGCAACAATGTATCTATTTGTTTCCGAATAAAAACATCTGTATCCTAAATGGATACAAATAGATACATTGTTGCAACTGCTATACATGTCAAGGAACTGTCAAAGAAATAGCGGAGCTCTCTGCAGGGACACGTTTTGCCGGCTGTAGATGGGATGAAAATCGGCCAATTTTTTTTTTACCGTTGCTGGTAACGTCGGCTGCTTGAACGACCGATTTTTCGTTTTTTTAACCCGTCTATGGCCTGCATTAGAATCAACTCCAGACCTTTTACCTACTTAATTGATGAAGAAATAACGAAGGCGTAACCCACAGCTGGGGATGAAACAGCTTTTGATTTAATTGTCCAATTACTTTTGTATATTTATACAAGCTATACTCACTGCTTTACATTGTAGCAAAGTGTCATTTCTTCAGTGTTGTCACATGAAAAGATATAATAAAATATTTACAAAAATGTGAGGGGTGTACTCACTTCTGTGAGATACTGTACATGTGTACCTTACACAAATGCACTGCCCTTGTGAGACACATGCGGGTTCCATTAATTGTTAATAGCACTTGCACATCCAGCACCATACCATGTGGTTTGGTGTAGCGCAATTTGCAAAGATAGCGTCTGCACTACTTTTTGTGCATTCCCATGCATTTGGCAGCCCATTGAAATGAATGGGCTGTCAAAACCATATTCTGCAAAAACACCCAGTTTAGTCTGCAGGCAACTTTCAGTTTTGGCTGCAGTGAGCCACTGTGAAGGGGCAGTGTGATATGTGTTTTAGCGCATCATACAGTTCCCGTTTTTTTGTCAAGTTTATTTAAAGCGACACTTCATTCATGTTACTACACAGCAGCGTGGTGCGTTGCTGTGTGGTGACATGTGGTGCATACTTGTGTGCTGTGGTAAAATGGAACATCTCCTGCCCCCCTCAGTAGAATTCAGGGATACGTCTTAAAAAAAATATAAAAAATATTTAAACTCACCTAGGAGGATGCAGCGTCAATCCGATGCTGCATCTGTCCCCCGCCGGCACTGCAGTGATAACTGAGCGATCAAAGACTGCAATTGCTCCAATCTGAGTAGACAGCAGGAACTGTCAGTCTCCGTCTCTCTGCCCTACCTCTCCAATTGTCATTGGAGTGCTGGGCCATGGCGGGGGTTGGAGGGGCTGGCTCAAACTCTCGTTGGGTCTGCTTGGGATCTTCTCAGAGCCTGGACTGGCTGAGTGATGTCAGCCAACAAGAGACTTGAGCCCACTGTTGGCTGGAAATGGGTCACCCACCTGTGACCTAAAGAAGGAAGTATTTCCAAAATAGCTTTGGCTATACTTTTCCTTTAAATTCGGTAGGAATGTGCATGGCTCCACCAACACATAAGTGCCATTTAATCACCCACAGCAGAGGGAATCGTTCTCCATGGCTGACACTTCGTCCAGCCCTGTAACTGAAAGCTACTGTGGCTGGAGGAACAGTCTGCAGAGTGTGATCTCAGGTTCAATTCTTTTCAGGCCCCAGTGAGATAACAAATACACTTTTTTATTATTATTCAATGTGGATAAATGTGTTACTTTTTTCAAAGATACAGTTGTGTCCAAAATTATTCAACCCCCACTGAAATTGAGTGTTTTGGCCAGTTTGACATTGCTTTTGATCATTCAGTCATCTTGCTTACATTTACATTAAAGAGGCACTTGTAGGTCAGACAAATATAACATAACAGTTATAATGAAATAACCACAAATGTCTTTTCTGTGCTCACAGCATTATCAGTTTTATTCAACCCCCAAGTGACATTCAATCTTAGTACTTAGTACAGCATCCTTTTACAGTTATAACAGCTTTTAAACGTGAAGCATAGCTTGACACAAGTGTCTTGCAGCGATCTACGGGTATCTTCGCCCATTCTTCATGGGCAAAGGCCTCCAGTTCAGTCACATTCTTAGGCTTGCGCACTGCAACTGCTTTCTTTAAGTCCCACCAGAGGTTCTCAATCGGATTTAAGTCTGGTGACTGCGATGGCCACTCCAAAATGTTCCAGCCTTTCCTCTGCAACCATGCTCTAGTGGACTTGGAGGTATGCTTGGGATCATTGTCCTGTTGAAAGGTCCAACGTCTCCCAAGCCTCAGGTGTGTGACGGACTGCATCACGTTTCCATCCAATATCTCCTGGTACTGAAGAGAATTCATGGTACCTTGCACACGCTGAAGCTTCCCTGTACCTGCAGAAGCAAAACAGCCCCAAAGCATGATTGACCCTCCACCATGCTTCACAGTAGGCAAGGTGTTCTTTTCATCATAGGCCTTGTTCTTCCTCCTCCAAACATAGCGTTGATCCATGGGCCCAAACAGTTCTAATTTTGTTTCATCAGTCCACAGAACACTATCCCACAACTTTTGTGGTTTGTCCACATGGCTTTTGGCATACTGCAGTCGACTCTTCTTATTCTTTGGAGACAGCAAGGGGGTACGCCTGGGAGTTCTGGCACGGAGGCCTTCATTACGCAGTGTGCGTCTTATTGTCTGGGCTGAAACTTCTGTACCCACATCTGACAAATCTTTTCTCAGTTCCTCAGCAGTCACACGGGGACTTCTCTCCACTCTACGCTTCAGGTAGCGCACAGCAGTCGAAGTCAGCATCTTCTTTCTGCCACGACCAGGTAGCGTTTCAACAGTGCCCTTTGCCTTGAATTTGCGAATGATGCTTCCTAAGGTGTCTCTTGGTATGTTTAACATCTTTGCAATCTTCTTATAGCCATTGCCCTTCCTGTGAAGAGAAATCACCTCTTCTCTTGTCTTCCTGGACCATTCTCTTGCCTTCACCATGTTTGTAACCACACCAGTAAATGTCTAGAAGGAGCTGAGTATCACAGTCATTTTAAAGCTGCCTAATTGGTGCTTATTATGCTTGATTGCTGCTCGGTGACATCCACAGGTGTTTTCAATACCTGATGGAAAGCACCTGTATGAACCTCTGTTCTTCAGAGTGGTAGTCTTTAAGGGGTTGAATAATTGTGGCAATGAAGAAACCACATAAGAACCATTTACTACTGTATTACATAAACAATTGATGTCATTTTAGTTGCATTTGGGTAGTTACAACGTCCTTGTAGGATTTGATTCTGAATACAATTCCAAATGTACACTATAGTCCCTAAACCCCTTTACAGCATTGGGGGTTGAATAATTTTGGACACAACTGTAGATTATGCCTTTAAACACAGATCTTCAAGTGGACCTTGCACCTAAAATGCAAGGTCTGCTTTTTTAAAAAGACCCTGTGAACAGATTTTACAAAGTGCTAGGTAAAAGCATAGAAAGATCAAGTATTTTAATTGCTTACTTACAGTTTTTTTCCTGTTTATAAATTATTTTTTATTCACTTGCAATGTAACATGCCTTTGAATTTGCTACAAAAATTGACTAGTCCGTTTCTTAGCATTGCTCTCTCCCTCCCTGCACATCATAGCCCTCTCCTCTTATGGGAGTGTCTAATTGCTGTCAATTTGCTCCAGCAGAGGAAAATAATTCTTTCCTGATCTCCAAGGAGACAAGTGGATATTCCCTGAATCAACAATCTTTGGCTTTAGTACCTCTAAATGTTAGTATCCAGTTAGATATTGTGTATTTAGGAATGCATCCAGCTCTTTTCTTGAAACAATCTACTGAGCTGGCCAGAACTAGTTCTTCAAAGAGTCTATTCAACATTTTCACAGCTCTCACTGTAAAGAAGCCTTTCTGCATGTAGAGGTTAAATCTCTTTTCCTCCAGACATAAACAGAGCCTGCTTGTCCTTTTGTAATAACTTTAAAATGAATAACTCTACAGCACGTTCATGAAATGGACCACCTATGTATTTATGCATGGTGATCATACCCGCTTTAATTGTTTCTTGTCAAGAGAGAATAAATTCCAGTCAGCTAATCTTTCCTCATAGCTGAGTTCCTCCATTCCTCTTATCAGTTTGGTTGTCCTTCTCTGCACTTTCTCCAGTACCCTGATATCTTCTTACCCCTGGTTCACATATCTGCGTTCCTGCGGTCCGTGTTTTGCGTGGGCACGAGGGCCCATTCATTTGAATGGACTCCAGTGCCCCAGGAAACGCAGGGAAGAAGTCCCTGCACTTCTTCCGAAAACGCAGCCTGCACGGGAACCTCGGTTCCCAGTATGGTTGCAATTTCTAGTGTGGGCGGCGTGCCATTAGAATTGATGGCACCTGCTCACAGGTCCGCATTCATCACTGCGGGTAGTGCCGGTGGATTTTTGTGTGGATCCGCAGCGGCACCACCCGCGCATATGTGAACCTAGCCTTAGTAATCTGGTGTCCAAAACTGAACAGCATACTACAGATAAGGTCTTACTAATGATTTGTACAGGGGTAACATGATGTCCCTCTCTGAAGTCTATACCTTTTTTAATACAAGAAAATACAACCCCGGTTCCAAAAAAGTTGGGACGCTGTGCAAAATCTACATAAAAACAGAATGCAATGATTTGCAAATCTCATAAACACATGTTTTATTCACAATAGAAAATAAAAAACATATTAAATGTTTACACTGAGAAATAGTACCATTTTAAGAAAAAAATAAGTTCATTTTGAAATTAATAGCAGCAGAAAACATAAAAACAGAATGCATGATGATATTCCAGGCCTCAAGTTTTCTGATCTGCTGGGTTGGATTGTCCTTCAGGTGCCTATGTCATCACTCCTTATTGGCTGTTTTCCAGTCCTCACTGGTCCTAAAGACTCAATCGCCAGTGCAATGATATCACTAGGAGCCGCAACAGGACCAGCTGGACTGCAGCCGCGTCTCAGGCCTGGACTGCAGCCGCGTCTCTTTGGTGTTTCTTCTCTCCCCAAAGAGGCTTTGAAGGGGATCCAGTGATGGCAAATTAAAGTAAGTTAACCTCCTTGGAGGTATTCCCGAGTGTAGCTCGGGGTAAAGTTTCAGCACCACAAGCGGTAACCCCGAGCTACACTCGGTAATACCTTGCATCGCTGCTCCAGGATCTCTTCTTCACTTACCTTGTCCTTCGCTCCCACGATGTCCCTCCTGCAGTGTCCCCTGCAATGTCCTCCGGTCGATGCCGGCATCTGTCTTCCAGGTTCTGTTCCCTGCGAGCGTCAGGACGTACAGGGACGGAACGGTAGGAAATTTAAAAATGTGAAAAAGTGACATTCACTAAATACACTAAAATCACATACTGTATCAAACCATTTCACATACATTTTGTCCCTAGTGCTTTGTCCTGTGCCCTGCCTGCATTTTTACTGTTCTTTCTGCCTGGAAACTGAGAAATGTCCATGGCATCCAAAAAGCGTCCCTTTAGGTCAAAAGCAGTGTTAGACCAGCTAGAGAACAGCGATAGTAAATCAGAACCACTTGCAGAATTGAGTGATAATGATTCGTGGGGAAATTCGTCATCAGACACTGAAAACGATTTTGCGACTTTGCTCAGTGATGTGCGAACTTGGCGCTATATTTCAAATTTCAGTGTTTTTGGTTTGATTATATTATTGAATTAAATTTATTATTATTATATTATTATTTTTATGATTATTTAATAAATTATAATTTATGATTTCGTGTTTCAAATTTTAACATACCCGGGATGTTTACTAGACTCTTTTTCAGACAGATTTCAGTGAGTTATTCCTAAAAATTACAGGCCTACAATAAAAAAAACTACATATTTCCATGCAAAAAAAATGTACCGCTTTCAGCACAGAAATACTGACATAATCAGACCGCTAGGGAGGTTAAAAGAAGCTTAGGAAAGGTTTTTAACAACAACAAAATAGGAGCATGAACATGGGGAAGGGGACCCTAGAGCAGGGCTTTGCATCCCTGCACTGCAGCTGACATTTACTTTAAAGGCTTTAAAAAAACTTTTTGAAACATGCTGAAGGGCCTGTTCACACTGTGTGAGACACTTGCCATTTTTCTGCACCCAATCAATGCCAGTCAGGGCAAGGTCCATTAGAAAACAAATTTTTCCTATGTGCCCATTCAAACCACGGTGGCATTTAACAAAACTTGTATTGAAGGAGTGGCTCAAAGACACAAACAGCCCAGTGGGAAGGCACCCAGCTAGGAACTCTCCCAGTTCTATGCAATGATGTAGAGTGGAGCAGGTTCTGATGCACCGTCAGCATCTGTCTGTGAGGGTGCAATGTGACCTGGCCAGGATGAACCCAATAAGAAGAATTCCTAGAATGATAGTGTGCCCCTATCCCGTCTCTACTCAGCCAGAACCATTCCTTAATACTTTTCACTTTCCCTGACAGACGGGTTACCTGTCCCTATGCTGTCCACTCGCAGAATGTGTGCCAAACCTGGGAGCTAGGGTCTTAAATAGACTCTGCCTGACCCAAGATGGCCACCAGAGTCACATAGGACAGCAACATCCAGCCAGATCACTTCACAGTGACCCGGGAAATAAAGGAGGAACAAGTTCCTCCTGACTTCCTCTCCCTCAACAATTCCGCTGCAGTTTGAACGCCACCTGCAGTGGAAAAAAGAGCCTGCATCTACCTACAAGTGTGATATGAGGTGCTGAATAATACAGACATGCTGCATTATTTCACAGCATATCACATGGCACCACAGGTCACCTCAATGCAGCATAACACACTATACTGTGGAGGCTTAATTGGAGTGGAACTTTGTACACTCTCAAAAAAAATTTAAAAAAAGAAACAGTGCAAAATGCTGGAACATGTCATCACACCGCTCCTTCTCCTCCCAGCATAATGTACACCAGCATACGCACTAAAAACAGCATTTTAGCATGCGGCTTGTGTGAACAGGTTGAAAGCTTTGCAAATACTTGACAAAAATTTGCTGTGCACTCTTCTTTCACATATTCATCACCATGTACAGTGGGGATCGAAAGTTTGGGCACCCCAGCTAAACATTTGTATTAATGTGCATAAAGAAGCCAAGGAAAGATAGAAAAATCTCCAAAAGGCATCAAATTACAGATTAGACATTCTTATAATATGTCAACAAAAGTTAGATTTTATTTCCATCATTTACACTTTCAAAATAACAGAAAACAAAAAAATGGCGTCTGCAAAAGTATCACAGCTTGTAAACGCTTTTTGTAGCCAGCCAAGAGTCTTTCAATTCTTGTTTGAAGTATCTTTGCCCATTCTTCCTTACAAAAGTCTTCCAGTTCTTTGAGATTTCTGGGCTGTCTGTCACGCACTGCTCTTTTAAGGTCTATCCATAGATTTTCAATTATGTTGAGGTCAGGAGATTGTGAAGGCCATGGCAAAACCTTCAGTTTACGCCTCTTGATGTAATCCCCCGTGGATTTTGAGGTGTGTTTAGGATCATTATCCATTTGTAGAAGCCATCCTCTCTTTAACTTCAGCTTTTTCACAGATGGCATCAAGTTACCATCCAAAATTTGCTGAAATTTTATTGAATCCATTTTTCCTTCTACTCGTGAGATGTTCCCTGTGCCACTGGCTGCAACACAACCCCAAAGCATGATTGATCCAACCCCATGCTTAACAGTTGGACAGAGGTTCTTTTCATTAAATTCTGTGCCCCTTCTTCTCCAAACGTACCTTTGCTCATTCCGGCCAAAAAGTTCAGTTTTAACCTCATCGGTCCACAGAACTTGTTTCCAAAATGCATCAGGCTTGTCTATATGTTCATTTGCAAAGTTCAAATGATGATTTTTGTGGTGAGGACGTAGAAGAGGTTTTCTTCTGGTGACTCTTCCATGAAGACCATATTTGTACAAGTATCTCTTAATAGTGGAATAGTGTACCACAACTCCAGTGTCTGCCAGATCTTTCTGGAGGGATCGTGCAGTCAAACGTGGGTTTTGAATTGTTTTTCTCACAATCCTGTGAGCTGTTCTGTCTGATATTTTTCTTGGTCTTCCAGATCTTGCTTTAACTTCCACTGTTCCTGATGACTGCCATTTCTTAATTACATTCCGAACAGAGGATATTGGCATCTGAAACGCTTTGCTATTTTCTTATAGCCTTCTCCAGCTTTGTGAGCGTCAACTATTTTCAGTTTCAGTTTTCTAGACAACTGCTTAGAAGAACCCATGGTGCTGATTGTTGGGGCAAGGTCAGATGAGTCTGGGCATTTAAAACCTTTGAGATTGACATCACCTGGTCTTCCCAGACGATGATTGAGAACAATCCATGACACTGGCAGGTCTCAGCTTGGCAAAGGGGGCAGTGCATGCTTTAAATTCTGCAGGGTGCCCAAACTTTTGCAGACGCCATTTTTTGTTTTCCGTTATTTTGAAAGTGTAAATGATGGAAATAAAATCTAACTTTTGTTGACATATTATAAGAATGTCTAATCTGTAATTTGATGCCTTTTGGAGATTTTTCTATCTTTCCTTGGCTTCTTTATGCACATTAATACAAATGTTTAGCTGGGGTGCCCAAACTTTTGATCCCCACTGTATATATATCCTTACACTTCAGCTTCTTCCTGTGTTTGGGTTAGGTGTTTCTGTCGTGTATATCCTGATCGGACCTGTTTTGGCTTCAGCTTCTGATCTTGTTTGTCTGTCTGCTCTTTCCTTCTTTTCTGTCTGTTGTGTACTGCTATTCTTTTCCTGTTCTATCTGTTTGCAGTTGTCCACCTAAGCAATCATAAGGCCTTATGCACACAGGATAGTTTTTTTTCCCCTCCCTGGATGCCTTTGCTCCCAGGGAGGAAAACGCAGCTTAAAAAATGTGCCTAAAGCCGTGTTTTGCATGTGCGTTTGTGTTGGTTTGGTGTTAATTCAGACTATTGGCCAGAATATTAATTTATTCTGACCATTAGAATGCATTAATATGCCCAAACGTGTCTGGCATTTATTCACAACAGCCTTGTACCATGTGACAAGCTGTGACCAATCATGGCTCTCACAGTATTTCTCAATGGCTGCAAGAATGCAGCTAGAGAGAAAGAGAAATGATTGCTTTTACAGCCTTTGTGGGTGTAAAAGCAAGCAGTGTATAAAAAGAAAAAATTTTCATCGCCCCCCACAAGTAGTACAGTGTCACTATGGTGACGGTATGTTAAAAGACAACAACAAAAAAAACAAATAATAATATAAAAAAAAAATAAAAATGTAAAAAAATTTTTTAAAAAATTCTAAATTTTGGTTATAAACTAATTTCGGTTATTTTTTCTTACTAAAAAGATAGATGAATAAATTTTGGCCAAGATTTATGAAATAAGATTATTTATTTGCAAAATTTTATAAGAAAAACACGTTTTTTTCAAAATGTTTGGACTTTTTCATTTATATAGCAAAAAAACTAAAATCCCAGTGGTGAATAAATGATAAATATTATCTGTCTTAAAACAATGCTAAAAAATTAATATGGGTACAGTGTTGCATGACTGCGCAACTGCCATTCAAAGTGTGATAGCGCTGAAAGCTGAAAATTGGCCTGGACTGGAAGGGGGTGAAAGTGTCCAGACTGGAAGTGGTTAAAGTGATACTAAAGGTTCAGATTTTGTTTTTAGAACAAACATGTTATACTTACCAGCTTTTGTGCAATGATTTTGCACAGAGCAATCGATCCTCCTCTGCTCGGGTACCCCCGAGCTGGCGCTCCTGGCTCTTACCCCTTCTCAGTGTGCTAATTTCTGAGCCACCTCTGGGCGTCTATAAGACATACAGAGTGCGACTTGGCCCTGGCTGTTATTGACAGTGAGGAGGAAGAAACCTGGGAGACCTGTGGATATCACTGGATTGAGATCAGACTCAGGTATTAGGGAGGCTGAAGGGGGAGCTGCACACAGAAGGTTAATTATCTTCATGCATAGAATGCATAAATATAAAAACAACATTCAGCGTTTAGAACCACTTTAATTGTTCCTCTTTTGGAATGAAATCCCTCTTTCCTCCTCAGTTGTCCCTTATTTTGGTCTGATGTAAGCTCCTCTACAAATGTTTACTATCTAAGTACTTAAAAGTGTTATACTAAAAGCATAATCCAACCTCTAAAACTCAGTTGTGATTGGGGGCAGTAAAGATAGGGGGATGTGTACCATTTTTATCACCCCTGCCCTGACTGCCTCCTCCAAAGCAGCAAAAGTAGTTGGATGAGGTTGTACACATGCCGTGACCACAATGCTTTGTTTTGCACCATGGCAAAAGTGATCCCCACTGTCCCGTGAGTAATAGGGTAACTCTGCAATTGCTAGTCAAATGCAAGGCTTTCTGTTGCAGTGCGTTATCTCCATTTAAAAACCCCATTTGGCTATTAAAAAAAAACAGGCATTCAGCAGGCTGCAGTATCACCTCCTGAATGCCTGTCAGCCATGCCTGCACCTCTCTGTGAAAGGAGATCCACTGCAAATCATTCTTCAAAGGGCAGTGCTGGTGTAAGAGTGTCCTATAAAGCGGTTGTAAAGGCTTAAGGTTTTTTACCTACATGGTCACTCCCTCCTAATTGGCTGAGACAGCAGCGGTAGCCATTGGCTCCCGCTATAGTCAATCACAGCCAGTGAGCCAGTTTGCTATGAGGCACTAGGCAGGAGGGAGGGGCTTGGAGCGCCAGAGGAGGACCCCGAGAAGATCGGGGCTCCTTTGTGCAAAATCAATGCACAGAGCAGATAAGTATAACATGTTTGTTATTTTAACCTCCCTGGCGGTATGATTCTTTCCGATTTTTTGTGCTGAAAGCGGTACCATTTTTTTGCATGGAAATATGTAGTTTTTTATTGTAGGCTATAATTTTTAGGAATAACTCACTGAAATCTGTACAAGCAAGAGTCTATTAAACATTCCGGATATGATAAAATTTGAAACACGAAATCATAAATTATAATTTAATAAATAATCATAAAAAATAATAATATAATAATAATAAATTTAATTCAATAATATAATCAAACCAAAAACACTGAAATTTGAAATACAGAGGCAAATTCGCACATCGCTGAGCAAAGTCGCAGAATCGTTTTCAGTGTCTGATGACGAATTTCCCCATGAATCATTATCACTCAATTCTGCAAGTGGTTCTGATTTACTATCGCTGTTCTAAAACCGCTTTTGATATAAAGGGACGCTTTTTGGACGCCATGGACTTTTCTCAGTTTCCAGGCAGAAAGAACATTCAAAATGCAGGCAGGGCACAGGACAAAGCAGTAGGGACAAAATATATGTGAAATGCATTGAAACAGCAATGATAGCAAAAAAGACATTTTTTAAAAATGTCAAATTTCCCGCTGGTTCCGGCGCCCGTATGTCCCGACGTCACAGGGACCGGAACACAGAAGCCGGATGCCGGCATCGGCCGGGGGAGATGGCAGGGGACGCTGCAGGGGACACATCACGGGAGCGAAGGATAAAGTAAGTGAACCAGGGACCCCCAGAGCAGCGCCGCATGGTAAGCCCGAGTGTAGCTCGGGGTTACCGCTTTTGGTATAGAAATTTTACCCCGAGCTACACCCGGGATTACCGCTAAGGAGGTTACAAAAAATAAACCTTTATTATCACTATAATTATTGCATTTCTTATTTTGCAATCCAAGTAAAAAGAAAAAAGTATTAGTGAAAACAAGACACTAGTGGGTTTAAAAAAACATTTTCTGCTTATTCATTCTTTGGCTGCTCCATAACTGGGCCTATGGCAGGGGTGTGTTCATTGCCTACATACATCACAGTTTAAAGTTGTTCCTCTTTCTCATCTCAGAAAGTTGGGAGGTGTGGTTTAGGGGATAAAGTGTTTGGGTGTATACAGTTTACCTAGGACAGTTTATACAAAATCTGCAGTTCTGCCTTTTTGCCCCCATAGTATATTTATGTCCTCTCAAAGGTTGCCTATCAGAGATATGATTATCCTCAGAACAAAATATTAACAGAGTGTCATGTAGGAAGGTCAGCAATGGGCTTTCCTTTATGTGTATGTAGGGCCAATTAAGGGATGGTCTTGTCACCGTTGTCCCCATGTGAGTGCTAGTGTCACTTATGACTCCCACATTGGGCATATGATATGAAGAGACTAGTGGGGGTCGGGCAGGGGAGAATCACATTGAGAAGAAACTCATGTAGCACTACTCCCTTAGGGGCTGCTGGATTTGAATGGGTCCCCCTATGCTCTGCACAGCCAGGCAATACACATTTTCCACATTTGCACATCCAGAGTCAGTAAACAATCCTTGAGCTCTTTTTTTTGTTTTTATTAAGGGGTTAAACTTGGATAGAGTAAAGTTGTTTATGGGCTGTCCAGTTTGTTTGAAGAAATAACAGATGTTTCCTGCTGTAGTACACTTAGGAAAAAAATTACAGATACTTAACAATGTTCCAACAAGAACCATTACGGTCCTTAGTAAAGTAATCCCATTGTAGGAGCTTGGTGCCTCCTGAGTGGATTTCTAGTAACTTGTAGTTCCCTTGATGCATGGAAAACCAGCCCACCTGGCTACGGTATCTTATCACAGGACAAGGATTTGGGTAAGCTATGAACTGTCCCCTGAAGACTTGCCAGAACTTGCATCCAGTAGACCTCTCCCTTCTAGTTCCTGGGGGTGCAGAGGTACTCACACTGTCCTTGTACTGCATCTGTGGGTAGAACTGCTTTCAGGCCTTCTAGCTGGGCTGGTTCCTCTCCAAGCTTTGCAGGCTAGCCTTTCCCAGTAGACAGCAGTGCAGTGGAGCTCCCTCATTCAGCTTCTCCTCATCTTCCAGCCTCCAGCCTGGAAGCAGAAACCCCCTCCTCTGGGGCTCCCTCCCAGGATACACAGCAACACCTCTCAGCAATCCATCTTCCACCCAACTCCTCTGCTAGCATGGCTCACTCATATTTATGGGCAGGCCTACCACACATTGCCAGAGCCCCTTAGCCTGGGATTGGTCAGACCCCTATGAATATGCAGATTGAGGACTCCACCCTTCCACCTACTGGCTTCTGGAAGTTTCCATATACCTCCAGAACCAGGTGGAGTCGATAGAGTCCCAACCTGCTGAGTCATCCAGCCTGACCTCACACTGAACCCACAGAAATTCAGGCTCACTCACTACCATGAGCCAAAAATAAATGTACCTTACACTAGCACCACCCACTGAGCGTTACACTCTACTTGTTGAGAGAGTATACCACCAAAGAAATGTGACTTCCTTGGGACTTAGGATCCCTTTCAGGAGAGCTTCCCCAGGCTGGATAAAACACACATGAAATAGTGGAGTTTGGATGCACATGTTGGAGAGAAATTTGTAAAGTAAAGCTTTTAAATTTAGTAACTGAATGTGATTCTTCCACCTTAGAGGGGCTGGGGGTGAGATCAGAACATGAGGATAGTCCTCCTGGTGTGTGTAACATCTCACAAGACATGGGTCAGGTAGAGACTTGAGAGGTTAGCCCCTGGTACTTCTCAATATCTGCTTGGTACAGCTTGTTGTTGGAAGGCTGTGTGTGACTTGGGACAGTTGATTCCTGTGCCTGCAGAAATAACCTGGGAGGATAGATCCCTGTGTATGTCCCTAAGAACTGGGACTGGGAAAGGAAGGTGTCTCTTGTACCAAGGGAAGGAGCGAGTGGGAAAGATTGATCTGGGATAGCCTAGGCTCCCAGTGTCTGAGGATACTGCTGGCTCTGTGTACAACGGTAAGTTTCTGACTCCATAGTACTGCAGTAAGAGATGTGCTGCCAGATACAGGGCAGAGCGGAGTTGGAGGACCCTGTTAGGGGGGTGCAATTAGTCTCTGTAACATGCAGGTTGAACATTCTGTTCATAAAGGATTACAAGTGTTAGCAGGAATCTTTTTAACCTTATTACAAGTTAAAAACTGAGATAGAAGAATGTATTTTCGGAAAGAGGAAAATGCAAATATGGCTATAGCAAAACATATATCTATAACTACCACTTCCTCAAATATAATAAGTGCCAAATTCAGAAAATCAATATACAACAAAATTTAAATCCCCATAGCACAAATAAAACCTTCACCCTTGAAGATATAAAATAACAATATGAAAATGTGCCAAAATTATACAAACTAATACTACCTTTTTGTTTGAGGTTTATCGTGAGGAAGGATTGGAAGGATTCCTCAGTTTTATTTTATTTTGAATTTTTTGGATTTATATTTATTTGGTTGGACTTTTTTTGGGACTTATTTATTTTTATTTTAACTTTATTTTATTTGGAATATTGATATAGAGTTGTTTTATGGGGCGGATTATATAAGTATTAGTTTGTATAATTTTGGCACATTTTCATATTGTTATAGCAAAACATAGTTTTGCTATATCTCGAGTTTCTGTGTACTGACAGTTGATGACAAAAGGCATGCGCCAAGACCCAATCTCTCTTGCACTTGCTTTGAACCATAGCGACCAAAACCTTACAAATTCTTTTAGCAGCAAAAGGCAGAGGAAATATTTTGTGACAATCTCATCTTCTGTCAAACAATATTACAAGTGAAGGACCACTGGAGACCTCTACTGGTCATCCTTCAGTCAAGCCAAGTGGATTTACCAACTCTTTAACTATTTTAGATATGGAGTCAGTACAGAACATTTTATAACTCTGAAAATTCACATTGGGCCACAAATGCTACTTATTCAGTTGTCACTGTGTACTGCATTTGCAAATATGTGAATAGATAATTATTACAGGTATTTATATAGAACTGACATTTACATATTGTATATTCTCATTAGTCCCTGCCCTCTAGGAGCTTGCAATCTAAGGTCCCTATCTCACATGCATACATATACATACTAGGACCATAGACAGGAGCCAATTACAATACCAGTAAATCTTTGGAGTGTTGAGGGATACCAGAGTACTTGGAGGAAACCACACAATTACAGGGAAAACAAACAAACTCCAGAGGGATTCAAATCCAGGACCCTAGTGCTGCAAGGCCGGGGTGCTAACCACTAAGTGAATGCTGAAATCTCTTCTTTTTTGTAGACATATACTGTAGATATTGTGTGATGTATGCATTATGACAGAAGGCAATTAAATCCCAGTGCAAATATATTGGCTACCATCCAGATAAGTCTGTAAGAGTTATACTTGGCTACAATTAGTGTTTTTGGTCTATATCTTCTACTAAGGGACAGTATTGAAGCCTGAAACAAAAGTGCAAACATTTTTCATTTAAAGTGGTTGTAAACCCTTACATATACTTAGTGAAGTGACTGGTCTCAGGTGATACACAGAGATGAAACAAATCCTCCTACATAAGTTGTACCTGTTTATCTACATGATCCTCTTCTCTGCATCTACTCAAAGTCCAGAATTTATAAAACTTGTCTGAAACTGCAGAGAACAGGAGGAGGAGAGTTGAAGTTACACTCTGCAGATCTCAGTGAGGAGAGCTCTGAGAGCTGATTGGAAGAAAGAGACCCCCCCCCCCTCCAACTTCACACAGATCCCAGGAACAGAGCTGAGGTTGTCAGTCTTCTGGAGGTCCCTCCACTGTCATCATTTTCTCTTGGTGTCAGGAAAACCTGTCAGAGGTGATTTATGCTGATAGCAGTGGAACACAGCAGACAGAAAGGACACTTAGTGCTCTGGATTGAGAGAAGTACTGTCAGGAATGGACTGGCCAGCAATGGTGGGACTCACCTGCCTTTTGATCTGCAGTACCAGGGCTGGCCAGCGGGTGCTCCCAGCAATCAGAGACTCAACCTTTCAGCCAGCTAACACCTGGAACTGATGATACTGGTGTATTTAAGAGATGGCCAGACTTGCAGACTCTGCCTTGGTGTTGTGTTTGTCCTGGGCCCTGTATCTGTCCTGCATCCTGTTTCTGTTCCTTTGCTACCTGTTCTGATCCCTGGCTTGTGACCCTGACCATCCCTCTGCCTGACCCTCTGTACTACGCTGCTTGCTACCTGCTGAACCTGGCCTGTGACCCCGACCATTCTCTGCTTGCCGCCCCTGTACCTACCTGCCCAATTGATATTGACTCGACCTGCCTGACGACGCTTGCTTGTATGTACTGTTATCTGTGGGTGGTTGGTTGGGTTTGTTTGCACTGTATTATGTTTAGTATTGCACTGCGTTTATGTTTGTATTGTTAGTGTTAATAAATTACATTGTTAATCACATATCTGAAGTCTGCGTTTCCCTGCTTCAGTCACACACCTCTGGTCATACCTTGGAGCACAGACATTACACCAAGGCCAATCCTGACCAGAAGTGGCTGCACAGGGAAGCCATCTTGGCTTGTTGATGGGAAGGATGGATCTGGATGAGGTTTCGTATTTATATCTGCTAGTGTTTGATGACAGGGAGTATGCTTATCAAACTCTGAAGGAGTATACCCGGGATGAACTGCTAGAATGTATACGGCTCGCTCATGTTCTAGTAGATCAGGGCACAGAGTTCTCTGAGGTGCAGCCTTTGATTGAGGTTTGTGCAGAGTTGGTTTCATCTGGTACCCCCGAATGCAGGGATGAATTTTTGCCACCATTTAGTGCAGACCAGGTAGAGTCCCTGGTGTGGTTATTAGAGGATGATGTGGGTTACTTTCTGGAGCGTTATTCCACATGTTCACCACAGACACTAAGAGATTGTATAAACGCAGTGCAGTCATTGACCAGACAGGCTTTGTGTAAGCTCAGCTTTGTTCAACCCATACTGCAGACATGGACAGACTTGTTGCACCCAGCCTCAGTCAGCTTACAAAAACCCAGTCCTGCTTCTAACTCTACTCCTGTATTCCCAACAGCTCCTCCAGTTACAGCCCAGTATACTTGGCTATCTACCGCATGTCAGTACCCTGTTCCCACTCGCTGCACCTATCCTGCCTTTAACCCTGTAAAAGAGCCCTCTGTAGCAACTGCTCCCTCTCCTGTTCCATCCTCCAGTTCTTCTCTGTCTCCAGCTGCTCCATTCGTTTGCAGACCTGCGTTTACTTGCAGTGCTCCAGTAGTTAAAACCAGAAAAAAGCGAAAATTCTTTCCAACCAATACCATCCTGCCAGTATCCAAACCGGTGAGCCTGCCTTCCGTGGTTCAGCCTGAAGCCTCTACTCAGCCTGAAGCCTCTACTCAGCCTGAAGCCTCTACTCAGCCTGATGCCTGTACTCGGCCTGATGCCTGTACGCAGCCTGATGCCTCTCTTCAGCCTGATGCCGGTACGCAGCCTGATGCCTCTCTTCAGCCTGATGCCTCTACTCGGCCTGAAGCCTCTACTCGGCCTGAAGCCTCTACTCGGCCTGATGCCTCTACTCGGCCTGATGCCTCTACTCGGCCTGAAGCCTCTACTCGGCCTGAAGCCTCTACTCGGCCTGAAGCCTCTACTCGGCCTGAAGCCTCTACTCAGCCGGACGCCGGCATTCAGCCTGATGCCTCTACCCAGCATGATGAACTGATCCAGCCTGACGATCCTATTAGGCCAGTTGACTCGATGCCCGCTGTTGATCCAGATGATTCGGTACCTGATCCGGTGCCCGCTGTCGTGCCAATTGACTCAGAGCCCGCTGTCGTACCTGGTGACTCGGTGCCCACTGCCTTGCCAGATGACGCGGTGCCCGCTGGCGAGCCAAATGACCTGATGCCTGGTGACCCAGTGCCCGCTGTCATACCTGGTGACCCGATGCCCGCTGTCGAGCCAGACGATCCAATGCCTGGTGACCCGGTGCCCACTGCCTTGCCAGATGACGCGGTGCCCGCTGGCAAGCCAAATGACCTGATGCCTGGTGACCCAGTGCCCGCTGTCATACCTGGTGACCCAATGCCTGCTGTCGAGCCAGACAATCCGGTACCTGATGACCCGGTGCCCACTGTCGTGCCTGTTGACTCGGAGCCCACTGCCTTGCCAGATGACGCGGTGCCCGCTGTCGAGCCAAATGACCTGATGCCTGGTGACCCGATGCCCGCTGTCCAGCCAGACGATTCAATGTCTGCCCCAGTGCCCGCGGTCATGCCAGTTGACTCGGAACCCACTGCCTTGCCAGATGACGCGGTGCTCGCTGTCAAGCCAAATGACTTGATGCCTGGTGACCCGATGCCCGCTGTCCAGTCAGACGATCCAATGTCTGACCCAGTGCCCGCGGTCATACCAGTTGACTCGGAGCCCACTGCCTTGCCAGATGACGCGGTGCCCGCGGTCGAGCCAAATGACCTGATGCCTGGTGACCCGATGCCCGCTGTCCGGTCAGACGATCCAATGTCTGACCCAGTGCCCGCGGTCATACCAGTTGACTCGGAGCCCACTGCCTTGCCAGATGACACGTGCCCGCTGTCGAGCCAAATGACCTGATGCCTGGTGACCCGATGCCCGCTGTCCAGCCAGACGATCCAATGTCTGACCTAGTGCCAGCGGTCATGCCAGTTGACTCGGAGCCCACTGTCGTGCCTGGTGACTTGGTGCCCGCTGCTCCGCCTGGGGGCCCGAGACTTGTCGCTCCGCCTGGGGGTCCAGCGCCCGCCGCTCCACCTGGGGGTCCGGCGCCCGCCGCCCCGCCTGGGGGCCCGAGACCTGTAGTTCCGCCTGGGGGTCCGGCGCCCGCCGCTCCGCCTGGGGGCCCGATGCCTGTCGCACCGCCTGGGGGCCCGATGCCTGTCGCCCCGCCTGGGGGCCCGATGCCTGTCGCCCCGCCTGGGGGCCCGATGCCTGTCGCTCCACCTGGGGGTCCGGCGCCCGCCGCTCCGCCTGAGGGCACGAGACCTGTCGCTCCACCCGGGGGTCCGGCGCCCGCCGCTCCGCCTGAGGGCCCGAGGCCTGTAGTTCCGCCTGGGGGTCCGGCGCCCGCCGCCCCGCCTGGGGGCCCGATGCCTGTCGCCCCGCCTGGGGGCCGATGCCTGTCGCCCCGCCTGGGGGCCCGATGCCTGTCGCCCCGCCTGGGGGCCCGAGGCCTGTCGCTCCATCTGGGGGTCCGGCACCCGCCGCTCCGCCTGAGGGCCCGAGACCTGTAGTTCCGCCTGGGGGCCCGATGCCTGTCGCCCCGCCCGGGGGCCCGATGCCTGTCGCCCCGCCCGGGGGCCCGAGGCCTGTCGCCCCGCCCGGGGGCCCGAGGCCTGTCGCCCCGCCCGGGGGCCCGAGGCCTGACGCCCCGCCCGGGGGCCCGGTGCCTGCCGCTCCGCCCGGTGGCCCGCTGCCTGCCGCTTCGCCTGGTAGCCCGATGTGCCTCTGCCCGGGGTCATGCCCGATGTGCCTCTGCCCGGAGTCCTGCCCGATGTGCCTCTGCCCGGAGTCCTGCCCGATGTGCCTCTGCCCGGAGTCCTGCCCGATGTGCCTCTGCCCGGAGTCCAGCCCGATGTGCCTCTGCCCGGTGTGCCTCTGCCCGGAGTCCAGCCCGGTGTGCCTCTGCCCGGAGTCCAGCCCGATGCGCCTCTGCCCGGAGTCCAGCCCGATGCGCCTCTGCCCGGAGTCCAGCCCGATGCGCCTCTGCCCGGAGTCCAGCCCGATGCGCCTCTGCCCGGAGTCCAGCCCGATGCGCCTCTGCCCGGAGTCCAGCCCGATGCGCCTCTGCCCGGAGTCCAGCCCGATGCGCCTCTGCCCGGAGTCCAGCCCGATGCGCCTCTGCCCGGAGTCCAGCCCGATGCGCCTCTGCCCGGAGTCCAGCCCGATGCGCCTCTGCCCGGAGTCCAGCCCGATGTGCCTCTGCCCGGTGTGCCTCTGCCCGGAGTCCAGCCCGGTGTGCCTCTGCCCGGAGTCCAGCCCGATGCGCCTCTGCCCGGAGTCCAGCCCGATGCGCCTCTGCCCGGAGTCCAGCCCGATGCGCCTCTGCCCGGAGTCCAGCCCGATGCGCCTCTGCCCGGAGTCCAGCCCGATGCGCCTCTGCCCGGAGTCCAGCCCGATGCGCCTCTGCCCGGAGTCCAGCCCGATGCGCCTCTGCCTGGTGTGGCTCTGCCCGGTGTGCCTCTGCCCGGAGTCCAGCCCGATGTGCCTCTGCCCGGAGTCCAGCCGATGTGCCTCTGCCCGGTGTACCGCTGCCCGGAGTCCTGCCCGGTGTGCCAGTCTTTGATATCCCGCCAGTTACCAGACCCGGGCGGTGGAACATTTTTCCCAGCTAGGACTGTTTGGAGCGTCCTGAGGCCGCTCCTTGAGGGGGGGGTACTGTCAGGAATGGACTGGCCAGCAATGGTGGGACTCACCTGCCTTTTGATCTGCAGTACCAGGGCTGGCCAGCGGGTGCTCCCAGCAATCAGAGACTCAACCTTTCAGCCAGCTAACACCTGGAACTGATGATACTGGTGTATTTAAGGGATGGCCAGACTTGCAGACTCTGCCTTGGTGTTGTGTTTGTCCTGGGCCCTGTATCTGTCCTGCATCCTGTTTCTGTTCCTTTGCTACCTGTTCTGATCCCTGGCTTGTGACCCTGACCATCCCTCTGCCTGACCCTCTGTACTACGCTGCTTGCTACCTGTTCTGATCCCTGGCTTGTGACCCTGACCATCCCTCTGCCTGACCCTCTGTACTACGCTGCTTGCTACCTGCTGAACCTGGCCTGTGACCCCGACCATTCTCCGCTTGCTCCCCCTGTACCTACCTGCCCAATTGATATTGACTCGGCCTGCCTGACGACGCTTGCTTGTATGTACTGTTATCTGTGGGTGGTTGGTTGGGTTTGTTTGCACTGTATTATGTTTAGTATTGCACTGCGTTTATGTTTGTATTGTTAGTGTTAATAAATTACATTGTTAATCACATATCTGAAGTCTGCGTTTCCCTGCTTCAGTCACACACCTCTGGTCATACCTTGGAGCCCTGACAAGTACACACTATAGAAGGATATGTTTGTTCATATTCCATGTCTGAGGTTTACAACCACTTTAAGTCTTTAAGTCTTGTAGTTAAGTGAAGGTGTAAGAGCACCATAATGCAAAGATCTGGAGATTAACTATTCCAATTGTGTCCTAGTTGTTCAATTATTCATAAAACTATTCAGTGCATTTCAGGGGTCTTAGGGTGTCCCCCACTGCAGGGCTCATGTCTTAAGTAACCTTCTAGACTCTACTAGATGAATGATCTACTGACATGTGAATGTCTTCATGACTGTAGGTGTGCAGGAACTGAATTAGGGTTAGGGAAGCAGTCCCATCGTTGGCTTACTATATGTCTTTCATTTCCTGGGACACTGTTCTCCTGAAGTCATTTTTTGTAACCATTCTTGTATCACACAGTGTGAAGATTGTCCGTATCATGCAGCAATCTCTATGCATGGCCTTAACAGGTAAAGTCCAAAATCCACATGTTAATTAGTTAACAATGCAAAAGGTGAAAACAGCTATACTTATATGTGCTAATCTCCCTTCTGCTGACCTACTGTATGTTACCAGTGCATTTCATTAAAAGGAAACGATAACAGTTGTAGGTTTTATTTTTTTCTCTTTTATTTAAAGCAGAACTACACTGTATCTGAGCACCACAACTAAAATGGTATTCAATTCATTTTTAACCAGTGCAGGAGCGGGTGGCTGTTTATAAACGTCCTCCCCGCTTCCCTGCATGTGAGCGCTCCCTGGGCACGGAGGACACAGTGAAACACCAATCGCTGTACAGGACCTCTGTGTAAGGTCCCGATCATGTGATCACTGATTGGCCAATCAGTGATCACATGAACAGTAGTAAACAAGATGTCACTTCCTGACATCATTGCTTACTACTAGTGAAATCTGTAAATTATCACAGAGGTCACATGGTACAGGACCATTAACAACAGCCTTGTAACATGTGACAAGCTGTGACCAATCACAGCTCTCACAGTATTTCTCAATGGCTGCAAGCATACAGCCAGAGAGAATGAGAAATGATTGCTTTTACAGCCTTTATGGGTGTAAAAGTAATCAGTGTAAAAAAAAAAAAGAAAAAATTCTTCATCACCCCCCACAAGTAGTACAGTGTCACTATGGTGACACTGTACTGCTAGGGTTGCTAGGGTGACAGTATGTTAAAAAAACATAAATAATAATATAAAAAAATTAAATTAAAATGTAAAAAAATGTTTTGAAAAATTATAATTTTTGGTTATACACTAATGTGGGTTATTATTTTTTTTTTTACTAAAAAGATAGCTGAATACATTTTGGCCACTATTTAAGAAGAAATATTATTTATTTGCAAAATTTATAAGAAAAACATTTTTTTTAACAATGTTTTGACTTTTTAATTTATATAGCAAAAAAATAAAAATTACAGTGGTGAATAAATACCACCAAAATAAAGTTTTATCTGTCTCAAAAAAATTCATATGGGTACAGTGTTTGCATGACCGTGCAATTGTCATTCAAAGTGTGATAGCGCTGAAAGCTGAAAATTGGCCTGGACAGGAAGGGGGTGAAAGTGTGCAGACTTGAAGTGGTTAATGTTCAAAGCAAACATCCCCCATCCATCCATATCTCTATGCTTTATTTTGCTGAGAAATCACTTTGAAAATCACCCCCCTAGCATTTCTGGCCATGCCCATCTTGTGTAAGGGCAGATGATTCAGGTAGCATTTACTTGCTGGATTCCATCTCCCCTTAGCTCAGGCATGCAGGCAAGAGGGTGTGCTTAGCTGAGAAAATCCCTCCCCCCTCCTGAAGACTCCTGGGATGTATGACTTTATTTGCTTAGGCCTGGAAAGCAGGAAGTAACTGAAAAAATGCAAAATAAAAAAAATTATGTAAAGCAAGTAAACATAATGTACCTTCCTATCTATTTACTAGCAACATAAGGATTAAATAGATGATGTTGTTTGGCAGATTGAAGTTCCCCTTTTAGTTTATGCTTTTAATCTGTTGTTTAAACATTCTTTTTTTACTACATATATACAATATATGTTTTACAAGTCTTCATTAAGTGATACTATACAATATCCTCTATCTCCAAAAACAATCCATACACATGGCACTACCTAAAGGCCTTGTAATCTATTTTTTGTTAATTTGTTTACATACTGTGTTTTTCTGCCTCCTTGTAACATCCTATATGAGCTCCTGAACCTCTCATTTTCATTTGTTTGGAACAAACAGTGTATGTTAGTTGCAGTCATGTGCACTGCTCTCTGCACACTACACATCCCATAGTCTGTAGTCCATCTCAAGAGTGAGCAAGAGAGGTGGCTGCTTCCCTACATTTAGTGGGACCCTGGAGAACAAACGTGGCCACCCTCTAACAGTATCACAAAAAAAAAGGAATTTGGAGTTAAGGAGGCTGAGAGCAGTAGAAGACACATTTTAACGTTAAGAACTCATACTTGAATCGTTTTTTTTTTTTTTTTTTAGTAAATCACAGTTTAGTGCCACTTTAAGGACTTAGTCACACCATGTTCGGTGATCTGCATTATGACCCATTCACACTGAACTGCAGCCCAAACTACAGATGCCCGCACAGCAATTTGGGCTGCAGAGCAGCGTAGCAGGGGCGCTGTGGTGTGCATTTTGTCGCAGCTTTCAGCCCTCTTACACTTTGAATGACAATTACTCAATCATGTAACACTATACCCATATGATATTTTTATCCAATTGAGCTTTCTTTTGGTCATACTTAATCACCACTGGGTTTTTTGTTTGTTGCGCTATAAACGAAAAAAAACCCAAACATTTTGAAATAAAAAATCTTGTTTTTTGTAGTTTCTGTTTGCAAATATTGCAAATTAGTAATTTTTCTTCATAAATTTTGACCAAAATTTACACTGCTACATTTCTTGGTAAAAAAATAACCATATTATTTGGGCTGTATGAAAGTTATATAGTGTACAAGCTCTTCTACCTATCATTGAAAATCTCATTTCTTGAGACCCTAATATGCCAGGACAGTACCCCTTTTTGGAAAGAAGACATTTTGAGGTATCTAGTAAGAGGCATGGTGAGTTTTTTGAAGTTGTAATTGTTTTCCCACAATCCTTTGGAAAATGAAGAAAGTAAATAAAATGTGTTTTTTTTTCACAAAACATTATATTAACAAGTTATTTCTCACAAACAGAATAAGCATACTTGCAACTACACCCCAAAACACATTCTGTTGCTCCTCCTGAGTATGGCAATTCCACATGTTTGAGACTTTTTCACAGCTTAGCCACAGGAGAGGCCTAACATCCAAGGAGCATCTTCAGGCATTATACACTTTAAGACAAGGCCTTCTGACATTTTTTTTGTTTACAAGTAAAAATAAGTATTTTAACTAAAAAAAAAATACTAAGAACCCCCATACATTATATATTTTTTTTAGCAGAGGTTCTAGAACATAAAATGATGGGTTTTTGCAATTTTTTTATTTCACAAGGTATTTGCGCAGTGGTTTTCGAATGCAATTTTTGGGAGCAAAATACACTTTAATGAATTTTAATGCACACAAACACAATATAATACTTATTTTTTGGTGTAAAATATAAAACATGGTGCTTTACCATAGACACTAAACAGGTCATGCTTTAAAATTGCACACTGGTGCACATTGGTGCCAAACTACGGTATTTAAAAATCTGCAAAGATGAAGGCTTATAAGCCTTTACAGGTTGCCAGTTTAGTTACAGAGGAGGTCTGGTGCTAGAATTATTGCTTCATTCTGACATTCGTGGAAATACCTCACATATGTGTTGCGATTGCCGTTTACGTATGTGTATGAGACCAAAGCATGCATTCGCCTTTGCACGCAGGCACGAGAGGACAGGAGTACTTTGCATTTTTTAAAAGATTAATTTTGTTTATTTTTTTATTAGTTTTACACTGTTAATTTAAAAAGTACATCACTTTTATTGCTGTCACAAGGAAAGTGAATATCACTTGTGACAGCAATAGGCAGTGACAGGTACTCTTTATGGAGAGATCTGTGGTCTATTAGACCCCAGATGTTCCCTCTGGCTTATACGCATATGATTACACCACCACTGGTACACTGTGACAGATGTTGGTGGCACACTGGTACACTGACAGATGTTTTTGTACACTGTGAAAGATGTTGACAGTCCACTAGGGACACCAACAGATGTTGATGTTGTTATGGGACACTGACATATGTTGCAATAGGACACTCTTGCAGATGTTGAGGGGACACTGGTACACTGTGACAGATGACAGATGTTTTTGTGCACTGGTACATTGTGACAGAGGTTGATGGGACACTGTGACATGTTGATGGGACACTGTGATAGATGTTGATGTAAACTGTGGACAGGGACAGATGGTGCTTGGTGTACTGTGTGGGTTGGTTGCAATCTGTGTAATCTCTGTTTGGCTGAACAATAAAATCACCCACTACACAGAGATAAACTGTCACAGGCTGCAGCATGCTCACCCCCCCCCCCCTCCAGCCTGCACTGAGCTCTCAGTGAGCTCAGCGGGGAGAACTGATGCACAAACATATGTCTCTGTTTGCGTCTGTGATTGGACACAGCCATCACCTGATCGAGAGGGCCAGAGAGCCCATATCCCGATCTATGATGTGCTATGTCTGGAGGGCTCTCCTATGTCTTAAAGCTGAAGTTTAGAGGTGGATATTTTTGCATAGTTACACTGGTCCAGTTTAGTCCATACCTGGCATATTCCCATGGAGGCTGGAAATCACTGCAGTAGGTACCGCCACTCCAGTGATCTCCACTACCAGGTCCCGTCCTGAGCAGCTGCACTTCTGCATTGTGAACACAGAAGGTCAATCGTGACATCATCGCCTCTCCTCTCCACTTCATCCAATCAGGGAACACTTTGTGTTCATTGATAAAATGAAAAAGCACTCTTTGAATTCTGCCAGGCTGAGCAACTGACCTCCTGTATTCACAATGCAGCAGGCCAGCCACTCAGCACGGGACCCAGAAGCAAGTAGAGATCACTGGAGGCAGTCTATAGGTTTGTCCCCAGTTATGAGAATGTAGGTAAAATCGTTGATTGGCTATTGTTTATGCTTTTGTTAGCTCTTTAAGAAAAAAAAATTATTTATATATATATATATATATATATATATACACACACTGTAAGTACTGTACATATGTACATACACTGCTCAAAAAAAATTAAAGGGACACTTTGAAAACACATCAGATCTCAGTGGGGAAAAATATGATGGATATCTATACTGATATGGACTGTGTAATGTGTTAGAATTGTAGGGATACTATCGTTTGATGGAAATGAAAACTATCAACCTACAGAGGACTGAATTAAAAAAACACCCCGAAATCAAAGTGAAAAAAATATGCAGCAGGCTACTCCGTTTTGCTGACATTTAATTGCAGCAACTCAAAATGGTGCTCAGTAGTTTGTATGGCCCCCACGTGCTTGCAAGCATGCCTGACAACGTTGGGGCATGTTCCTAATGAGACAATGGATCTGGAGTATTTCCTCCCAGATCTGGACCAGGGCATCACTGAGCTCCTGGACAGTCTGAGGTGCAACCTGGTGGCATTGGATGGACCGAAACATGATATCCCAGAGGTGTTCTGTTGGATTTAGGTCAGGCAAGTGTGGGGTCTATTCAATGGTATCAATTCCTTCATCCTCCAGGAACTGCCTGCATACTCTTGCCACATGAGGCCAAGCATTGTTGTGCACCAGGAGGAACCTAGGACTCACTGCACCAGCGTAGGGTCTGACTATGGGTCCAAGGATTTCATCCCAGTACCTTACGGCAGTCAGGGTGCCATTGTCTAGCCTGTAGAGCTCTGTGCGTCCCTCCATGGATATGCTTCCTCAGACCATCACTGACCCACCACCAAAATGGTCATGCTGAACGATGTTACAGGCAGCATAATGTTCTCCACGGCTTCTCCAGACCCTTTCACGTTTGTCACATGTGCTCAGGGTGAACCTGCTCTCATCAGTGAAAAGCACAGGGCACCAGTGGCAGACCTGCCAATTCTGGTTTTCAATGGCAAATGCCAATCAAGCTCTATGGTGCCAGGCAGTGAGCACAGGTCCCACTAGAAGATGTCAGGCACTCAGGCCACCCTCGTGATTGTTTCTGATTGTTTGGTCAGAGACATTCACACCAATGGCCTGCTGGAGGTCATTTTGTAGGGTTCTGGTAGTGCTTATCCTGTTCCTCCTTTCACAAAGAAGGAGATACTGGTCCTGCTGATGGGTTAAGGACCTTCTACAATCCTGCCCAGCTCTCCTAGTGTAACTTCCTGTCTCATAGAATCTCCTCCAGGATCTTGAGACTGTGTTGGGAGACACAGCAAACCTTCTGGCAATGGTACATATTGATGTGCCATCCTGAAGGAGTTGAACTGCCTGTGCAGCCTCTTTAGGGTCCAGGTATTGCCTCATGCTACCAGTAGTGACACTGACCCTAGCCAAATGAAAAACTAGTGAAAAACAGTCAGAAAAGATGAGTAGGGATACAAATGTCAGTGGCCTTCACCTGTAAAACCATTCCTGTTTTGGGGGTCATCTTATTGTTGCCCATCTAGTGCACCTGTTGTTCATTTAATTAACACCAAAGCAGCTGAAACTGATTAACAACCCCCCTTCTACTTAATTGACCAGATCAATATCCCAGGAGTTTAATTGACCTGATGCTATACTCTGATTAAAAAGTGTTCCTTTTTTGAGCAGTGTATATATATATATATATATATATATACAGGGCTTATTTTCAGCGGAAACCCGGGGTAACGCAGTTCCGGCCCCTCCAGCACTGAAAGTATATAATGGCAAGGGGTGCTAGGGTGTGCTGGAGGATCTGTTTTTGCTGGCTGCTGGGGGATCTATTATCACTGCAGGGGATATATTTTTGTGTGGTGGTCTGTTGTTGCTGGGGAAGTCTATTGTTCCTTGTGGGGATTTATTTTTGATGGGGGTCAATTGTTGCTGGAAAGGATTATTGTTGCTAGGGTGGTATTTTGTTTTGGGAGTATATTGTTGCTGGAAGAATTTATTGTTTCTGGTGGGGTCTAATGCTCCTGGCTGCGGGGATCTATTTTTCAGCTTTTTTTTTATCATTAGCAAAGTCCATATGAATTATTTAGCAATACAAAATGATACTTGGTTCTGTATTCTCTAAAAGGATTTGTACTGGGGGGTTGGTAGGGGGTGAAACCAAGTGAAGGTGGGGGGCGGAGACAGGAAGTGGCTCAGTAGTGGGGAGTTCCTGCACCTATTCTTTGGGAAAAATCATATATATATATATTTATATTCTTACTGAGGATAGGTCTTAACCACTTCCCACCCGCAATGTACTGCTGATGGGCGGTATCTGCAGGCAAAGTGACATACCTGTACGTTAAATAGACACATTTTAACCCCTTGATTGCCACATTTAACCCTTTGCTTGCCCCCTGCCACCCTGCCAGTGCCATTAGTACAGTGTCAGTGTACAGTATTTTTCACAGATCACTGTATTAGTGCCACTAGCGACATCAGATAGTGTCAGGATCAGTTAGCGTCGCTCCCAACTAGGGTCAGCTAGCGTTAGATTGCCCGCACACTATTGCACACACGCTATAGGTCACTGATCATCATCATTACTAGTATAGTGTTTGTACGGATAAGTATATTGATCACAAATAAAACTATACCAGTTTCCCCATAGTAATAGGTCCCCAAAAACGCAGTGTTAGCAGGATCATTCCCATTCGCTGTCAGCACTAGCGTTTAGCCCCTCCACTCCCCCCCACCCCTAACAAGAAGTGCAATGTCACTATAATTTCTGATCACTGTCACCTGTAATACATTGCACAGAAAACCACAGTGTTCACAGAATCAGGCCTGATCTCTGTTAGCACTTGCCAGTAAATTTGTTTAGCTGTTCAAGCAGTCCCTGACAGCCAGGCACTCTTTTTCCCGTGAGTCGCACTAGGTACCTGTAAATTTAGACTCCAAAATGTCCAATGAAAGGTACACTAGTGAAGAGGCCTACAGGATTCTGTCAGGTGAGAGCGAAGGGGAAGACTCCCTGACACAATCCGCCTCAGAATACGAACCTGTAGACAGCAGTGGCATCCTGACAGGTAGCTCGGATGATGGAGAAGAGATCCCTGTTAAGATTAGGCATACCTAACCCCATGAAGCTGAAGTGCTAGGATCGCATGACTTGTCTCATATGCAGCAGAGTGCCAGTACTAGTGCCACACTACCTTTTGGTGAACTGGCAATCACCAGCGGCCTAGTACATCCTGGTCTTTCACATACCAGCACTGCAGTATCACTTGGTGATGTGGCGAGTCCCATAAGTGCAGTACAAGCTGGTGCGGTGGCGAGCACAAGTATTGTCCCGCAACCACCAAAAATTCAAACACAGGCCCGTAGAGCCCCTGGTGTCCTTCCCGATGTGCTTGCAAATCCTGATTGGCAGCCTACAGATTCTGATTTTCACAGAAGATTTATACAATTTGATTGTGAGCCAAAACAATTTATATGCTCAGCAATACATCGCTGTAAGCCCAAATTCAAACCTTGCCAGACCATTTGTATGGAAACCCATTACGTTTTCCGAATTTAAAACCTTTTTTGGGCCTAACCCTCAACATGGGCATTACAAAAAATAATGAGTTGCGGTCTTATTGGTCCACAGACCCGATTCATCATATGCCCGTGTTCTCTGCTGCCATGACCAGGCATAGATATGAGACGATAATGCGCTTCATGCATTTCAGTGATAACACACTCTGTAATCCTCGGGGTGACCCTGAACATGACAGGCTCTACAAAATTTGACCCCTCATAAACCACCTCACTGAGAAATTTGAAGATGTGTATACACCCTAGCAAAACATCTGCGTGGATGAGTCCCTCATTCACTTTACTGGCCATGTTGCATTCAAACAGTACATCCCCAGAAAGCATGCCAGATATGGGGTCAAATTGTATAAGCTCTGTGAAAGGGCCACAGGTTATACATACAAATTTAGGGTTTATGAGGGAAGAGGCAGCGAAGTAGAGCCCCCCGATTGCCCAGACTACATGGGGAGCAGTGGCAAGATAGTTTGGGACTTGGTGTCATGTTTGTTCTGTAAAGGGTACCACTTATAAGTGGATACTTTGTATACAAGCGTGCCACTATTTAGACATTGGTGCAATCTTGGAATTGGCGCATGTGGCACCGTGCGACCTAATTTGCTGGGGCTTTCCCCCAATGGCTTGTAAATACCCGTCTTCTATTCATGCAGACACGACAGTCCAAATTAACACGGTGTCTGGCGTTATTGAGAAACCCTTGTAAAGAACAAAAGACAGAGCGCACCAGCCTTGCACATTACCTCAGTAAACAGTTAATGGATTTATTGATTTAGGAGATATACTCACAGACAGTAGTAAAACAAGTCCACAGTTGAACCACATGATAAGGAGACACATGCGCATCCCATCAGAAGGGAAGATTCTCAGAGTGACGCTGATGCGTTTCGAAGGGGGAATCCCTTCATCAGAGCTTTAAAAAAACCCAAAAAATAAAAAGTTCAAGTCCAAAAAAAGAAAAATTTTTTAAAAAACCAAACATAGTTATGGTTGTTGTTACTGTTCTATTGTTACGATTTTACTGTTTTATTGTTACTGTTTTATTGTTAACCATTGCTGTTTTCTTTGCAGGAATGTCATTCAGCTGCAGCACTGACCTGTTTATTCTGACAGCAACAGGAACTTGCTCTCAGAATATACATAAGTCAATGTGGGCAGCACTGTTGGATGAGATTTTTCATCCTCAGTTAAAAAAGAGCATATATGCGAAAGCATGGGGGCCTGGGGTGTCCAGTGGGTGGATGGCCCCTATGCTTCAGCGTATATATTTTATATTTTTTGGCACATTTCATGTGTGCCCACCATTAGATGTGGGTGGATGCATGGAGGTATATTTTAATGGTGGGTATACGACACAATTTCTGGCAGAGATTTCTTCTCTTTTTTTCATTCAGCCCACAGGCTGCATAAAAAAAGACATAGCATATGGCTCCTATGCTTTGGCATATATATTTTATAATATTTTTTGGCACATATTTCAATAAAAAAGTTGTTTTATTGAGTTACTATTTTATTGTTAACCATTGCTGTTTTCTTTGCAGGAATTTCATTCAGCTGCAGCACCGACTTGTTTATTTTAACAGCAACAGGGTCTTACTCTCAGAATATACATAAGTAGGTGTTTGAAGTGCTGTTGGATGATATTTTTCATCCGCAGTTAAAAAAGAGCATATGTGCTGAAGCATGGGGGCCTGGGGTGGCCAGTGAGTGGATAGCCCCTGTGCTTCGGCATATATATTTTATAATATTTTTTGGCACATTTCATGTGTGCCCATCATTATAAGTGGGTGGGTGCAGGGTGGCATATTCTTTTTTTTGTTTACAAACAATTTTATTTTTCAAGGAATAGACTGCAAAATGACATTACAGCTTCAAACAGTGTGTAAAACAGTAACAAGGCACAACTAAAGTGTACATTTCAAAAAGGCACAGTCATATATAGTAAAGAAAGGGTTAAGAGAAAAAGAGAGAATAGAGTTTTAGTACATGAGCTATATAGATAAAGAGGTAGGCAGAGTTATACATCTACCAACAGAGTAATTCAATCCACCCAAATAAGGAATGTCCTTGTAGTAAATGTCTATGAGTTTTCCAAACTTCCCAGAGAGTACCCCAAAATCCAATAAGCACCTTCAAGCTTTTAAAGGGCTTTATTTCCTTATTACACTTCCAGACTACCTATCACAATTTCGGAGGCCCTGAAATGCCAGGATAGCACCAAACCCCCCAAATGACCCCTTTTTGGAAAGTAGACACCCCAAGGAATTTGATAAGAAGCATGGTGAGTATTTTGCAGATCTTGTTTGTTGCCACAAGTGTTTGGAAAATGAAGAAAGAAAACAAAAACATATTTTCTCTTTTCTTTTTTATATTTCAAAACCTTGTGAAAAAAATGAGGTCTGCAAAATACTCACCATGCCTCTTTATAAATTCCTTGGGGTGTCTACTTTCCAAAAAGGGGTCATTTGGGGGGGGGGGGGATTTGGTGCTATCCTGGCATTTCAGGGCCTTCGAAACTGTGATAGGTAGTGAGGAAGTGAAATGAGGATGTTACGCACCTTCAGGCTTTCAAAGTGTTCTTTGGATTTCAGGCTCCTGTATGTAGCTAGGCTACCAAAAATTCTCACACGTGGTATCACCATACTCAAATGTTTTTGTCATTTTCCAAAGACTTGTGGAAAAAAAATCTTCCATGGACTCAATATACCTCTCAGCATATAGCTTAGGGTGTCTACTTTCCGAAAAGGGGTCATTTGGGGGTGTTTGTACTGTCCTGGTATTTTAGCACCTCAAGAAATGTGATAGGCAGTCAAAAAGTAAAAGTTGTGTAAATTCCATTATCTATACCATTTTTATAGATACTATAACTTTCACACAAAGCAATCAATATACAGTTATTGGGATTTCTTTTTACTAAAAACATGTAGCTGAATACATTTTGGCCTAAATTTATGAGGAAATTTGAGTTTTTGGAAATTTTAGGTCTTTTTTGTTTATAGCGTGAAAAATAAAAAGCGCACAGGTGATCAAATACCACCAAAAGAAAGCTCTATTTGTGCAAAAAAAGGACATACATTTCATTTATGTACAACATTGCATGACCGCGCAATTGTCAGTTAAACTAGTGTAGTGCTGTATAGCAAAAAATAGCATAATTTGCAGTATCTATACCATAGTTTGTAGATGCTATAACTTTCACACAAAGCAATCAATATACAGTTATTGGGATTTCTTTTTACTAAAAACATGTAGCTGAATACATTTTGGCCTAAATTTATGAGGAAATTTGAGTTTTTGGAAATTTTAGGTCTTTTTTGTTTATAGCGCAAAAAATAAAAAGCGCACAGGTGATCAAATACCACCGAAAGAAAGCTCTATTTGTGTGAAAAAAAGGACATAAATTTATGTACAGTATTGCATGACCGCGCAATTGTCAGTTAAACTAGACCAGCGCTGTATAGCAAAAAATGGCATAAATTGCAGTATCCATACCATAGTTTGTAGATGCTATAACTTTCACACAAAGCAATCAATACACACTTATTGGGATTTTTTTTTACCAAAGACATGTAGCAGAATACATTTTGGCCTAAATTTATGACTATCTTTAAGTTTACTATATATTTTTATATAGCCGAAAGTAGAAAATATTGTTTTTTCTTTTTTAATTTTCAGTCTTTTTTTTGTTTATAGCACAAAAAATAAAAAGCACAGAGGTGATACCACTGTAAGAAAGCTCTATTTGTGTGAAAAAAAGGACATAAATTTAGTTTGGGTACAGCATTGGATGGCCACGCAATTACCAATTGAAATAGAGCAGCACTGAATAGCAAAAAAAAGGCCTGGTCAGGAAGGGGGGGTAAATCCTCAGGAAGGCAAAAGGTTAAAAACGTACTTAACCAAAATAACAGTCCTTTTGTAGACAGAATGCTTTCTTATCATGTTGCAAATTTTTTTTTACAATTTTAGGAAATTACAGCTCCTGCAGAATGGAATCGTCATTTATATTAACATTAAAAAAGAAAATGTCTTGTGTATCAATTATATGGTTTTTTTTCCAATTTTAAGCAAATATGGATTTTTCCTGTAAATCTAGACTATTTTTAGAATATAGAGCATGGCCTCTAGATGGCGATGCAGTCCTCCTTATATTGTATACATGCTATTGCATGTGGGATTTTTTTTGTTTTTTATTTGTATACAGTTTGTATAAAATTCAACTTTGACTTAAATTACATCTGTTCATTAATGCACATGCATTATTGCGCTTTATGATACACATGTGTTTTATTAAGGCAACCCAACAGGCTTTCAAAATACCAAATCGTTCTAAACATACCACGTCGCAAAATGTTTGTCGCAGCACGCTGCAAAGCACTATGGTGTATTATCCTGCGTTGCCTTAGTATGTTATGGTGCTTTTCAAAATGAATGGTGTCACATTGTTAATATGTGGGTTGTTATTGTGGAAATGTGAGGGTAACACATGCATTCCCACAACGTATAGCTATACATTGGCTCCAGTGCTGATTTCAGTCTGATTGGTTTCTCTAAGACAACAATGAGATAGATCTCCACAGACAATTTGATAAATAAGAAGATTCAGTGTTAGAGCCACATTCAGTACATTTATAACACTCGCCTATTGTATCTTAGTCTAAGGTAACCAGATCTTAAAGATGAAGAATGGAGACACTCTGCTTACCGTGCCTTCATTTAAGGGGCAGAGGCTGGCTAGGAGCCAAATGGTGCATATGGCCAGATTGCGATAACAGTAGGAGGGACTTAAAAGATTACAGTTAAATAACAACTGAGCCTATTCTTCTCTGGGTCAAGAGTGCATATTTGAAAAAAATGAAGTTAAAAGCTGATGGCTACCATGCACCACTGCACCATATTTTGCACTCTCCAGTTTTAGTAAATCAACCCCACAGAGTCCACAGGTCAGGAGTAAGTAATGCACAAAGTGCAGTGGTCAAGTGTAAACAATGCCCAAATGCAGAGGCCAGTAGTAAGTAATTCACAAAGTGTGGGGGTCAGGAGTAAATAATGCACAAAATGCAGAGATCAGGACTAAGTAATGCACAAAATGAGGAGGTATGGAGTAAGTAATGTATAATGTTCAGAGGACAGGAGTAAGTAGTGCACAACGTGCAGAGACCAGGGGTAAGTAGTGCACAAAGTTAAGAGGGCAGAAGGAAATAATGCACAAAGTGCAGAGGTCAGGAGTAAGTAATGCACAAAATGCAGAGGTCAAGAGTAAGTAATGCACAAAATGCAGAGATCAGGACTAAGTAATGCACAAAATGAGGAGGTAAGGAGTAAGTAATGTACAATGTGCAGGGGTCAGGAGTAAGTAGTGCACAAAATGCACAGATCAGGACTAAGTAATGCACAAACTGAGTAGTTAAGGAGTAAGTAATGTATACTGTTCAGAGGACAGGAGTAAGTAGTGCACAACGTGCAGAGACCAGGGGTAAGTAGTGCACAAAGTTAAGAGGGCAGGAGGAAATAATCCACAAAGTGCAGAGGTCAGGAGTAAGTAATGCACAAAATGCAGAGGTCAAGAGTAAGTAATGCACAAAGTGCAGAGGCCAGGGGTAAGTAATGCACAAAGTGCAGAGGCCAGGGGTAAGTAATGCACAAAGTGCAGAGGTCAGGAGAAAGTAATGCACACAGTGCTGAGGTCAGGTGTAAGTAATGCACAAAATTCAGAGGTCCAGAGTAAGTATTGCACAAAGTGCAGAGGCCAGGGTAAGTAATGCACAAAGTGCAGAGGTCAGGAGAAAGTAATGCACAAAGTGTTGAGGTCAGGTGTAAGTAATCTGTTTTGAACATTTGTTCAAATTAAAAAGGGATGGAGTAAATAGGTCAGGTATTTAGAGAATGCACAGGAAATTGAGTCATAGGCTTTCCATAAAGTTTGTATACATGAGCGCCATGTTTCAAATCTCCTGACACGCACAGATCACCTAAGCATATATATATAAAAAATATATATAATGGCATATAATAGGAATAACAATGGCATCTGAAAGTCAGTGGGATATATTAGGCAGCAAGTAAACATGTTGTCCCTGAAGTTGATGTGTTTAAAACAGAACTGAGCATCACATAGTGTTTTGTATGGAGCTGCGTAGCTGCAGACTGGTACTGGTGCCCATGCTGACCTGTGTCTGCAGCCAAAAGTACCTACAATGGGTATATGAGCATCAGAACTGAACCACAGAGCAATTGAAGGAGGCCTGGTCTGATGAATCATGTTTTCTTTTATGTAGATGACTGGTTGCGTGTGCATTTCTTACCTGGGGAAGAGATAGCACCAGGATGCAGCATGGGAAAAAGGCAAGCTGGAGGAGGCAGTGTGATGCTTTGGGCATTGTTCTGCTGGGAAATCTTCCATTCTTGTGGATGTTACTTTGACACATACCACCGACCTATACATTCAAGTATACCCCTTTATGGAAACCATATTCTCTTTTTCTTTAAGCAGGATAATGCGCCCTGCCACACTACAAAAATGATTCAAGAATGATTTGAGGAACACAACAACAAATTTGAGGTGTTGACTTGGCCTCCAAATTCTTCAAATCTCATTCCAATTGAGCAGCTGTGGAATATGCTGGAAAAACAAGTCTGATTCATGGAGGCCCCACCTCGCGACTTATAGCACTTAAAGGATCTGCTACTGATTGCTTGGTGAGAGATACCACAGCATACCTTCAGAGGTCTAGTGCCATCCATGCCTCGACAGGTCAGGGCTGTTTTGGTGGCAAAAGGGTGACCTACTTAATATTAGGTGAGTTATCATAAAGTTATGGCTGATCAGTATATATAGTGATATAATAACTTATTGCACATGTATATGTAAGAAAAATAAATAATAATGAAGTACATTGGGAGGAAAAAACATACACGCATATATATATATATTTTTTTAACAAATCAGGAGTGCTTTATTGAATACAAGACCAGTACAGAGCAAACTCATGTACAGTATACAATGCCATACATAATTGCCAAATAAAATAAACAGTCATAATACAATACAGCAGGGTAGTAAACAATAAAGCAGAGTAGTAAACAATACAGCAGAGTAGTAAACAATACAGCAGGGTAGTAAACAATACAGCAGAGTAGTAAACAATACAGCAGGGTAGTAAACAATACACGCATATTATTAGTAGCAATTCTACATTATATGTTTGTGTATGCTATTGTAAACGTTTCCTTTAGCCCTCATGAAGGGAGATTGTTTGGCCCCTGAACTGTGTTGGCTGTCTATTGCCTTGCTTGTTTTGATCAGTTAAACAATAAAGACTTTGGACTTCTAAGGATTTTATAATCAGCTCTGTCTTTGGCCAATTACAGATGGATTTCTCAACTGAATGAGTCTCAACTCAAGTGAATGCCCTCTCCTGGGGGATCCCCTTCTATGTGTTGAACTGCTGAATACAGGACAAATTAGCTCAAAGAGATATTAAACCCAAAACCAAAAACGTATTATATTGTAGCTTACCAATCATTAGCTGTGGTGACTGCATCAGTTATCTTTTCTTTGACCTTTTTCCCTCTGTTTTCACCTGGTAAGCTGGCCAGTAACACACCTTCTGTATTAGTGAGACACCACTCTGGAGGAATGAGCATACTAGGCACAGCAGACAGCAGCATTGTCAGTCTAGGGGGAGTGGAGTTTTAAATGTATTGGCAGATTTAGATACACTAACAAATTGGAGCCAAACTCCAGCTCACACTTTACAATCGGTTACAGCAAACAATTTTTTTTCCCTATTAGGATAAAGGTTTTGCTTGAATAAATAAAAGTTAATCCTTTTAATCACCCCTGCCATTGTTAAATGGCTTGTCCCATCCATGTAAACAGATACATTCTGCTGGAGATCTTGAGCTTTTGAAAAACAACAGACTTGCTAGCTCAATCACAGGATGAAAATAAAAGAAAGAATGACAAAAAAGAAGATGAATGCAGCCATCACATCTAAGAATTGGTAAGAAGCGATATATTAAATGTTTTCTTTTGGGTTTAATACCACTTTAAGTAATGAATGTCCAAATTTTGATAATGTGCAAATCTGTGTCCAGCGCCTCTCTGCCACTGCCTCTTGCTCTTCTTAATTTTGACAGGAGTGCAATTGCAGGTATATACCTAAGTAAATATGTTGTGTTTGTCAGAGATATGTTTACTTTTTATTCCTAGTGATTTTACTTTAAATATAATTTCTATTTTACACCTGCTGGTCCACATTAGTGAAAAAAAAATGATGAGTGTGCAGAAACTATAAGGTGGGAAGACAGTCGGGTATTTTCCTCTATTTGCAGTGATTAGATTGTAGAATCTGCATATAGCATATGTCAGCCCCTGTCCAGGTTATAATTAGGGAGTCTCTTCTAATTTCTCAGGTGACGTGGTTAATACTATCCATATGGCTTGTTTTGTGATTTCATTCTATTCCGTTTTTAGGTATAATTTCCCACTTAAAGTCCATCTGTCCTTAGTAATTGTTCGGCAAGTTTCCCATATAAATGGTCTGTGCAACTGTATTATTCCTTTTCCGTTAAGTCATATTAGAGTAAAACATCATCACAAGATGTCACGTATATCACTCATGTGTGTTTTCTCAGCTGGAGCTATGCTCTGAGAATCTGCTATGTCATAAAACTTTATCTTCCAGCAAGTTGGGCACTTGGGCATCTGTTATTGGTGTTATCATATATAGTGATTTTCCTAATGTACTCGTCTTGTAGCTGTATTAGTGCACTTGTAGTAAAACCAATAATGATCTTTTTTATCTTCTGCACAAATGGCCCAAATTTGAAGAAAAGCTCTGTTTTTGCAGTAAATATAAAGTCACTCCACCCAAAACTGATTTTTTTCAGCTTTTTGCAGAAGCCAGAGAATTTAATACCATATGTTTCCGGGGGAATGTGAACATCCCAAGATGGTGAGAACACCCCAGGTTTCCAAGATGGCCTGTTAGGTGTGGTGTGGCAGCAGAAAGCACACAGAGTTTTGGGTTGCAAAAAACTATGTATTACAAAACTTAGAACAATAGACCTGGTGGAGAAGCTTTCCTGTTCGGAGTATTTACAACAGTTCCGACCGAGAGTCAGCAGTGTGTAGGGCTGAGTTGAAAACAAGTCTTTCAAGGAGAGCGGAAGGTGGCCAAGCTGGTCCAGCCCCAAAGGACAGCTTACTAAAGATCAGGTGTTGGACCTATGCTTTCCCTACTCCTCCGGAACCTCTCCCTACCACTTGTGCTGTCCCTGCCAGACGGGGGATCTGTTCCTGCACTAGCCACTTGCAAAATTGTGCACCAAAACCCAAGGGTAGGGACTCTGCAAGAGCCAACAAGACCACCAGGGACACCTGGATCCAGTGTAACTAACTGGATCGCTGCTCCAGGGAAACTCAGTTTCTCTTGACTTCCTCCTCCAGCTACATTACCGGATGAGTGCCACATGTAGTGGAGGCAATAGACTGCACCTGCCTAGAGGCTGAAATTTAGAGCTTATTCACCAAATGCACTACTTCATGGCCCTGTAATCAATTTGCCATTGTTTCTTATTGTTTTTTTTCCCCTTGTAACATACTGCATGAGATACCAAATCTCTCTTTTTCTCCCTCACTTCCATTTGTTTGGAATGAGCATTGCACATTAGTTGGTATTATAGGCACTGCTCTATGCACAATAGACATCCCATAGCCACAGTCCATAGTCCACCTCGGGAGCAAGCAAGAGAGGGCGGCTACATTCATACATACAGTGGGAGTGGGACCATGGAGAACAAATGTAGCCACCCTCCAAGAGGAAGTTGGATTACGGAAGCAAAAAAAAGAAATTTGGAGAAGGCTGAGAGCAATAAAGGGGACTTTAAAACCAACTGTGGGCCTATATCTCCTGGCAGAGCCCACCATAGAAGTGTCTATATTCTCGTAGTAGATCCCTATTCAAGTCTATGTGGGGCCACTCTGTAGGCAAACCCAGTGCTAAAAGAAATTATAGGCCTAGAGGAGGCAAACACCCTCTCGAGTCCATAGCTCAGCTGAGTGAGGGGTTTCTAGGTTAGTTTAGGTTAGGTAGCTAGGTAGAGTGGACTGATGCAGCATTTTACTTAAAAAGGCCACACTGTAAGAGAAAATTGCTCATTTACATTTAAGGAATTTAGGAAAGAAGATCTACTTACCTGATCATCTTCTCTTCTGTTCTTCTAGACCTTGTCCCTTGTGCTCCACCAGTCTAAGGTCCTGACATCATCAAGACCAATGCAGGGTCCATAGCTCAGCAATGGATATGATGATGCTAAGGGACAGTCCACCACCAGAATTGGGGGAACATTGCTTGCTGAGGAGGATCAGGTAAGGAAAACTGGTGCCCCTGATAATGTTGTTTATGACAAAACACGAAGGGCGGAGCCACGCACACACCCTACCACGCATACGCGACCGTCCGGTGGCCATTTTGGATGCTGGAAGATCTTGTCTTAGTGATTTTACACGCTGATATATGTCCCTCATCATGTGAGCGTATTTTTACTACAATAAATTGCGCTATTTGAGGGTTTTGCACTATGGGAAGAAATCTTTTATTACATGTTTAATGCCACGAGTTCCGGTCTTATACAACTTGCTTGGAGTGGTTGGAGTCATCACACATTGGGATCGGCTTGGGAGAAACACCAATCCCTGTTCTTTAGGTGTCCAGAGGAAGATTCCCTCTGTCCATTTCCCTGGAATTTTAAAAAAAAAAGCGTGATTGACCACTCTTAATAGGGGGTCACACACTTTCTGGTAAGCCTTGCATGCAAGTGGTTGGTGTCACATTGGCTATCTTCATCTCATCACGGAATTTAGGGACTGTTCTGTTTTGATTTCATCATTTGATATTTCATTCATGAACATTTTGAATCACTTTTGAATTTATTTTGTTTAGAATGTTTAAGCGCTGCACTTTATTTGTACACTATTGAGTAGGTGCCTGGTATCAAGGTACAGTGTCCAGCTGCTATTTATTGGTGTTTTATTTCCTAGCGCAGATTTTTGAGTTATGCCAGGTATGGAAAACTGCTTCTCCTCTCCCATAGACTAAATGAGCCCAACTTTACCGTAGTTGGGCCTTATTAAAATCTTTGCAGCGTATGTAACTGATCTAAGAAGTGGAGTTACACCTTAAAGTGACCCTGTTAGGGGTTAACAAAATGACAGTGGAACCCCTGCTGCAGAACATCCCCATTATACTTACCTGTCCAAAGCCCCCAGCCCCGCCCTTTGATTGGATGGCTTCTACTCTACATTTCAGTCCATGAATGGTAATGACCCCGCCCAGAGCACGCCCTTCTGCATCACACATCGCTGGCCTGTCTCTGCATAGGACATCCTTCTGTCTCCCAACACAGAGCTTGGGACCGGGGTGACACCATGTGTTACTGCACTGGGTGACACCAACCCTAGTGACGCCTCCCCCCTGTCCGGAAGCAAGTGAGTATAAGTGGGTCATCTTTAAAGAGACCCTATTGATTGCCCTAAAAGCATAAGCTGCTAGGGTCTCTTTAACGATGCAAAAATGTTTAAAGCTGACCATACGCTGTATGATCTGATTGGACAATCTCTTTTAGATCTACCAACAATAATGTAGTGTTGCTGGATACAAATAGAATATTACATATTCATATTACATTACATATTACATAGCTTGGGTAAATGTAAAGGAGATTGGACTGGAATTGTACAATCAGATTGTGGTTATATGGCCATTGTAAGTGTGAACAGGATAAAAATAAAAATGGTTCATATACAGTTTGTTTTATGTCTATATCAAGTTTATAAAATTTCTAACATTTTTTTCCTCTAACTATGCTTTAGCCTTGGCTCATCCTTTCTTTATAATACTCTCTACTATCATTGCAATACATGACTCCATATACACTGTAAAACACTGTAATCTGCTTGCCCTATATGAACTCAGAAAATAAACAAATCCGATATAAACAATACACCTGGACATTGCTTTCCCTGTGTACCTGCTTGCACCTAAGCCTATTTATTCATTTTAATTTATTTTATTTATGTATCTATTTTTATTTATCTATTTTTATGATTTTTATAAAACTCATTTATTTCTATTGGCTGAATTTGATGGACGAACTATGTAACTATGCAGCTGTAAAATTCAATTATTTATTTCTATTGGCTGAATTTGATGGATGAACTATGTAACTATGCAGCTGTAAGGTAAGGCATTCCCTTTTAAGGTGCCCCTTAAAAATGGCATTAGAAAATGATTTCAAGCAGTAGGTTAAGTAACATGCCATCATCCTGCACCACAAAAGCTCCTTTCCCCCTAAGACTTCTTTCACACAGTCAGCGAAAAGATGGATCAAAAATGAACTGCAATGTATCCCTTTGGGCGACCAGATGTACGTGAATTTTTATTTTTATACAGGGTTTATATAGTGCCAACAGTTTGCGCAGCACTTTACAATATACAGGGAGACCATGCAGTCACAATACAATAATGAGCATCCATTCACATTCGGGTCCATTCGCATTAGTTGGACCAAAAACAATACATTTTCATCCAGGTCCACTTTTACAGACCTGACTGTATGTGGCAAATATAGGCGGACGCTCATCCGTAGACATGCAGTTGACAATAGGGATTGCATGGGTCTGTTTTTCCTCCATCACAATATGGAGGAAAAAAATGAAACCGAAAGGCATATCACATATATCTGAATTAATCTTTGGATCTCCTGCTGAAACAGAATGGAGGTCGTCCGTGTGAAAGGGTCTATAAGAACAATGTGCATGCATTGTTCCACTTTCCGATTGTCTCGGTGATGCACAAACCCCACTAGGTGGCACCAGCACCCAGTGAATTCTCCATCCTCATAATAACTGCAATCATTAGATTACAAACAATTAAACTAATTGCATAGTGTAATTTAAAGCCAGTATTTTAAAGACTCTTCACTTTGAAGGGAATTATTACTGCTGTTGGTATTGTTACCTCCCTAATGAAGAAGCTTTATATATAGAAGTGCACATCTGTTGCTGTAATGTCCCAATGCACAGATGGGCTGGACTGCAACTCGGCTTCGCACACAAACATCCAGAGAGAAGTGGAGATATTGTTCCTGTTGTGCTCCCTTCATCCCAGTACTGTATTCCTTCACTCAACCCTTTCGCTGCCAGAAGCTGCTTCTCTAGATTGATTCCGGGACCTCAATCTGTTTATGTAGCAGAAACCTGTTCAGTAAAAGAAATGCTGCAACCACCCAGATTCGTTCTATCAGTTGATTGCAGCATTTCTCAACCTGTTTTCATTTGCGGCACCCTTTTAAAGTCTGCTAAATTTGGAGGTGCCCGAATCTAGAACATAAAAAATGTAAATGTTACTTATCAATGGGAAACCTGAGCCTGGAACAATGCACACGACCGTATGATTAAATTAACTGCACATCAGAACCCCCCCTATCCCATTAGAGGCCCCCTTTTCATCAAAGGTCCCACATCACATGAGAGCCCCCCTTCCACATCAGAGGTCCCACATTTCATTAAAACTCCTCTTTACATCAGAGCCCCCCTTCATATTAGAGGTCCGCCCATCACATCAGATTCCCCTCTTCAAATTAGAGGCCCCTCTTCACATCAGAGACCCCACTTCACATCAGAGGTCCCACATCTCTCTTGAGCCCCCTCTTTACATCAGAGCCCCCCCTCACATCAGAGACAGCACTTCACATCAGAGCCCCCTCTTTTAGAGGTCCCACATCTCTTTAGAACCCCCTCTTCATCTCAGAGGCCCTCTTCACATTAGAGGCCCCCCCCCCCCCACATCAGAGACCCCCTTCACATCAGAGGTCCACCATCATGACAAGGGTCCCCCATCACATCAAAGGTCCCCACATCACATCAGAGCCCCCCTTTCACATCAGAGGTCTCACATCTTATTAGAGCCCCCTCTTTTCGTCAGAACCCCTCTTCACATCAGAGTCCCACCATCTCACCAGAGACTCCCTTCACATGTCAAGGGACCCCATCATATTCATTCCTTCCTGTTAGAGGTCCCTTCATCACATCAGAGTCATCCCTATACATCAAAGGCCTTCACCATAGAGTCCCCCATCACATCAGAGTCCTCCTCTCATATGGCCCTGCAATCACAGAGCCCACCAATTACAAAGTCCACCCATCACAAAGCCCCCCAGTGACATAGTCTCCCCTTCACTTCAGAGTCCTACCTTTTGGCTCCAGCAGCATGGCAGAGGGTGAGAGGTGGAGGAGGTTTGGAGAAGGCAGACTTTCATCTTCGCCTGAATGCTGAAGGTGGCCTTGCATGCTGCCTGTCATGGATCAGAAACATGCGATGCCATGGTGTGGGTAAGTGAGCCATTATCACCATAGCAAAGAATGATGGTCCTAGAATGTCACTGGTTGTTATGGTGCTGATGGCCAGATGACTCACACCATGGCAACTCATGATGCTGATCCAAGGCATGGGTCCTGTGCTTTCGAGACCATGAGGGAACCCATATGGCTCCTTGGTTGAGAAACATTGGTTTGTTGTGGCAAAATCAATAGAACACAATTTCTGCTCCTAGGGACAAAAAGAATTGCTAAGTAAAAATTGCTCAGTAAGTGTGTGTGTGTGCTCTAAAAAGACTTCCTGTCACCTTACCCATTAAGGCACAGTGACAGGTTCTATTTAAACACAACCATATTGCGGTAAGCAAGATATATCCACTACATTAAAGAGTTAGTCCACACAAAAGGGACTTTTTCAGTTAGAGGTGGAATCTAGTGGGCTAAATCATCCATTGGTCACTGACATACCCTGTGGACTCCAACACCGAAATCAACTTGCAGTTGATCCTGACTCTGTGCCCTGCTACATGGAATTCCACTCCTTATGCTAAAACTCAGCTATACTTCTCCTGTGTTTGCCTTAATATGTGTAGGCTATCCTCTTGAGGGCCGCTGTGTTTCTGGGTCCCCCTAAGCTCCACACAGCCAGGAAACACGCATTTCCATACATGTATCCACAGTCAGTGAACAGTCCATGAGCTTGGTTTTTGCTATTTTAGTAGAGAAAATAACTTTGATAGGGTAATAGCGCTGTGGGATGCCCAACTTAACTGAATCAATGTGCGGGGACAACTTCCTTCCTATTTACAGAAGCAGATCCTTGGCCTTTCTTCTCCTTGAATGCTGTCAGTCTTTTTGGATCAATAGCCCCGTACGGAATAGGGACTCTCAGTCCCTCTGTAGGTTAGCTTTGATTGCTGCAAACTACATGCAGATGTATCTCCTCTCCCCTGTAGAACTGCTCCCAGCTCCACAGCCTGCAGACACTACCAGCCTTCCTGGCTGCTCTGAAGGTCTCCTAGGACAAGGATAAAGTGGTAAGCACAACACTGTCCTTTGACAGCTTGCTACACAGGGCAGCCTGGAGGCGAGCTAGGGGACCCCTCCCAGGCCACGGACAGCCTCCTCAGCACCACATGTTCCACCCGACTCCCCTGCCAGCCTGACTCCCACATATTTATGGGTTGGTGTCACCACTCTACCAGGGCCTCCAAACCTGGGATTGGTCAGACTCCCATAAACATGCAGATTTAGGTCTCCATGCCTTCCGTCCACTGGCTTCTGGAAGCTTCCATTGTCCTTCAGAACCAGGTGAAGGCGATAGAGTCCTGTTAAGCCATACAGCCTGATCTGCCGTAATCCAACCTAATTACAGACTCACAGTTACCATGAGTCATATACAATAAAATTACCTACACTAACCCTAGTAGCACACTAGAGTGCTACACATAAATTACATGAAAATGGAACAAGGTGAGTGGGATTCCTTGTAATTACTATGGTAGGTATGCAGGACTTGGAACTCTAGAAATGGTTAGATGATTTATTCCTTTATTTATTCCTTTATAACGGGTATGTGGAACCCAAATAACACTGAGTAGAGAAGTCAGTTGGAAAACTCCATAAAGGACAATAGATCCACTGAATTTAAAGGATAAGTTCACCTTTTTCACAAAAATAAAAAATGCAAATTTTTGGCAGGTAAAATAATGTACATTTATTATTTTTGGCTGCAGGAACCTGTAAAGCATTGCACCAGTGATCAGCAGATCGCTGATGCCATGCAGGTCTCTTGCAGATCTTTCAGTATATCTGCTTGCCGTACGGGATGTATGAGGAAGCAGATATACTGACAGGAAGATTAAATGAACTACCATGGTGCTCCACAGCGCCGTGGTAGTTCACTGAAAACTACAAGCCGACAGTCGCTAAGGCTGTCGGGACTTGCAGTTCATTCATTCACGAAACTCTGTGAATGAACGACGTGGCAGTGTGGGCGGAGCCCAGCATGGCCGCGCTGTTTTCAATATGACAGATAAAGAAACTTTTCCCTGTACTTCTGTCACAGGGAGGGGTAGGGGAAAGGGGGAGGCGGCTGCAGCATTGGAAACATGTTACATGTTCCACCCTAAAAACAGGTGGAACATGTAACATGTTCCCAAAGGTGAACTTATCCTTCAAACTGACACTAAATGATATCCTTATTCTCCAAAAATAATCAATATACATCCATTACTTAAAGTGTTAGTTCACCTTTACAGAAAAAATGTAAAGGTGAACTAAAACTATGCTTACCTCCGGGTTGGCCAAGCTGTTAGAACTCTTGCAGCTGGCCCAGAAGTCTTGGGATCTGAAATCTTCCTTCTCCCTCTTCTTTGTGCTGCTCTTCTGGGATGTGCCATATCAATTCTGATTGGCGAACACTATCATAATGAATCGATCTGGTCTGTCCAAGATGCAATGCACGGAAAAGAGGGAGAAGAGCGGGGACTTCAAAACCAGACGTAAGTACAGCAGAGACCAGGGGGGTGTCCAGTGTTAGTTCACCTTTACTTTTTACTTTTTCGTGTAAAATGAACTAATCCTTTAATGGTACTGTAATCTATCTTTCATGAAATTGTTTCTTTCAGTCAACTGAACTCCCAAACCTCTCTTTTTGACCTTTATTTTCGTTTGTTTGGAATGAGCAGTGCTTGTTAGTTGTGATCATGTGCACTGCTGTATGCTCTCTACAAATCCTCTAGTCCCCAGTCCCTCTCTGGAGTGAGCAAGAGAGGGTGGCTATGATGCTACATACAGTGGGATCATAAGGAATGAATGTAGCCACCCTCTAACAGGAAGTCAGATCACAGCAGAAATTAAAATGAACTTGGAGATTTGAAGGAGGCTGAGAGAGTCACAAACACCTACTTGAAATAAATTTTTTTTTTATTTAATCATTCTTTTTTAGAGCCATTTTTAAGCACTTCACACCAAAAAAAACCCTTCCCCCTCTAAAACCCTTCCCCCTTTAAAACTGTAGTAAAGTCTTAACAAATACCCTCCAGGTTGATGCCATAATATGCTAGTATAAACTGTATACCAACACATTGTGGTAGGTCAAACAAAGCCCTCCAGTGGCATCACAGCTGCCAGCACTTCCATCTTCATCAAGTGTTCCTTCTGGGTTCATGCACTCTGGCCATTTGAATAACCAGGCCACAATAATGTCACTCCCGTACATGCACGCTGGAGTCCCAATTGTGGCAAGGTGCTGTGCATTCCACAATGCACTCTGTTCATGTGCCGATGATGCCATCCAGGGGTGAACTGACAATTAATGGGGCCCCCGGGCAATAGGGGATCATGGGGCCCCTGTGTCCTTGTCCAAAATCAAAAAAGCCTATGAAAAAGGTACCAGGGGCATCTCATGGGGCCCCATACTGACCCCGGGCCCTCGGGCAGTGCCCGAGTTTCCAAATGGTCAGTCCGCCCCTGATGCCATCAGCTATTGTGAATATCTCCTAAACGATACGCATTTCTGAGATATTCATTGTACCTACAGGTAAGCCTTATTGTAAGCTTGAGCTTCCTGATAACGGCAGTGTGGCGAAACACATTGAGGTGGGACTTCTGGTACGCCATTTCTGGTTCTGCAACTTCTGGTGTTTGGAATACACTCTGGTTCCAGGGCCAGACGGAGTGGGTGGGGCACAGAAAAAACATACACTGCTGGCTGTATTAGTGCCATTTTTTGGCACTTAAAATGTAAGGGCAAATCTGATTGCTTGCTTCATTGTGCATTGTTTTATTAATAACGTTACTACACTGTGAGCACTTTTTCTTCTCCTCTGGTATATATGTTTATGAGAATGTGGCGGCATTGAGGTGATATTATGGGCTCAGATAAGGAAGAGCCGGGATAGAACCAACATAGGAGATGCTGTGAGTGGAGTATGCATTCAGCATTTGTTAACCATATTTTATTTAAAGGGTCACATGGCATTTGGTGAATGTTCTGTGTTTCCACTGGTCATTGGGTGAATGCACGGATCATTTAAGATGTGAAGAGAACATTTAAAATGTGTTGGTTCCTCCTTTTTTTGGACTTTCTTTGGGACTTTATTTTCACAGTTCACATTTTGTTATACCTGCACTATTGGGACGAAGTTTCACTAGATTGTGTTTCACACAGAAGTGTGTTGAAGACTACACTATCTATCTATATATACTGTGTATATATATATATATATATATATATACATACATACACAGTTGTGTTAAAAATAATAGCAGTGTGTTGAAAAAAGTGAATAAAGCTCAAAATCATTCTAATAGCTTTTATTTCCATACACACAAATGCATTGGGAACACTACACATTCTATTCCAAATCAAAACATGAAGAAAAATATATCAAATTTGTGTTGTTCCTCTAAAAAAATTGAAGAAAAGTGAATATTAGACTGTTCAAAAAAATAGCAGTGTTTGTATTCTTCTTTACAAACTCAAACATTCACTATATAAACTGAAAAATGTCTGAAGATTTTGCTTTCCTTTGAATCACTTAATTAATATTTAGTTGTATAAGCACTGTTTCTGAGAACTGCTGTACATCTGTGTTGCATGGAGTCAACCAACTTCTGGCACCTGTGAACAGGTATTCCAGCCCAGGATGATTGGACTACATTCCACACTTCTTCTCTATTTCTTGGTTTTGCCTCAGAAACTGCATTTTTGTTGTCACCCCACAAGTTTTCTATTGGATTAAGATCCGGGGATTGGGCTGGCCACTCCATAACGTCAATCGTGTTGGTCTGGAACCAAGATGTTGCACGTTTACTGGTGTGTTTGGGGTCATTGTCTTGTTGGAACACCCATTTCAAGGGCATATCCTCTTCAGCATAAGGCAGCATGACCTCTTCAAGTATTCTGATGTATTCAAACTGATCCATGATCCCTAGTATGCGATAAATAGGCCCAACACCGTAGTATGAGAAACATCCCCATATCATGATGCTTGCGCAACCATGCTTCACTGTCTTCACAGTGTACTGTGGCTTGAATTCAGTGTTTGGGGGTCGTCTGACAAACTGTTTCCGGCCACTAGACCCAAAAAGAACAATCTTACTTTCATCAGTCCACAAAATGTTGCGCCATTTCTCTTTAGGCCAGTCAATGTGCTCTTTGGCAAATTGTAACCTCTTCAGCACATGTATTTTTTTCAACAGTGGGACTTTGCGGGGGCTTCTTGCAGATAGCTTGGCTTCACATAGGCGTCTTCTAATTGTAACAGTACTCACAGGTAACTTTAGACCTTTTTTGATCTTCCTGGAGCTGATTGTTGGCTGAGTCCTTGCCATTTTGGCTATTCTTCTATCCATTCGAATGGTAGTTTTTCGCTTTCTTCCACGTCTTTCAGGTTTTGGTTGCCATTTTAAAGCATTTGCAACCATTTTAGCTGAGCAGCCTATCATTTTCTGCACTTCTTTATATGTTTTCCCCTCTCCAATCAACGTTTTAATCAAGGTACGCTGTTCTTCTGAACAATGTCTGGAACGACCCATTTTCCTCAGAATTTCAGAGAGAAATGCACTGTAACCAGCATGTACAACATTTGCTGCCTTCCTTCCTTAAATAAGGGCAATAATTGCCACCTGTTTTTCAAAGAATGAATGACCTCACTAATAGAACTCCACACTACTATTATTTTGAACATGCCCCTTTCAATGAGTGATTCAATTACACAGAATCGGCAGCATGCATGTCATGACTGTTGGGTCTGTTGGATTTCTATTACTCTACTACATCTGCTAGTAAATTATTTGCCATGTAGAAATATCATTTCTACCAAAAACAGTGATTGATCAGGTTAGTGATGTCTGACTGCTATTATTTTGAAGACAACTGTGTATGTGTATATATATATATATATATATATACATACACTATACACACACACACACACACACTATAATGCCAAAAGTATTAGGACACTCCTCCAAATCATTGGATTCAGGTGTTCCAATCACCTGCATGGCCACTTAAGCACCTAGGCATGCAGATTGCTTCTACAAACATTTGTGAAACAATGGTTCGCACTCAGGAGCTCAGTGAATTTAAGTGTGGTACCGTGATAGGTTGCCACCTGTGCAATAAGTCCATGCATGAAATTTCCTTGCTACTAAATATTCCACAGTCAACTGTTAGTGGTATTATAACTAGAGATGAGCGAATCGAACTTGGCGAAGTGGAATTCGTTTCGAAGATTAGGAAAAATTCGATTCGCGCCGAATCCGAAAATTAGCAGACTTCGGATGCGCGAATCGAAATTTTCCAAAAATGGCGGCGACATGTGTGGCGACGGAGCGGGGATCTCTGGGAAGGTGCGCAGACAAGGCGCGCTGACCCATAATGCATTCATTCATGACATGTGATCGCATTAGCCAATCAGCAGCCAGCCAGCCAGCACTGTGTAATGGTCGAGCTATAAATTGCGGCCATCTTAGAATTCTCCATTAGCCTCCGGTCATTCAAGAGAGACAGACCTCTCTGTATTAGGGACAGAGTTAGGGCCAAAGAGACTTTAGGGCCACAGAATCGTTACTTAGGGACACAGAATTGTTACTCAGGGACACAGAACTGTTACTCAGGGACACAGAATTGTTACTGAGGGACAGACACAGAATTGTTACTGAGGGACACAGAATTGTTACTCAGGGACACAGAATTGTTACTCAGGGACACAGAACTGTTACTCAGGGACACAGAATTGTTACTGAGGGACACAGAATTGTTACTGAGGGACACAGAATTGTAACTCAGGGACACAGAATTGTTACTCAGGGACACAGAATTGTTACTCAGGGACACAGAACTGTTACTCAGGGACACAGAATTGTTACTCAGGGACACAGAACTGTTACTCAGGGACATAGAATTGTTACTCAGGGACAGACACAGAATTGTTACTGAGGGACACAGAATTGTTACTGAGGGACACATAATTGTTACTCAGGGACAGACACAGAATTGTTACTGAGGGACACAGAATTGTTACTGAGGGACACAGAATTGTTACTGAGGGACACAGAATTGTTACTCAGGGACACAGAATTGTTACTCGGGGACACAGAATTGTTACTCAGGGACACAGAACTGTTACTCAGGGACACAGAATTGTTACTCAGGGACACAGAACTGTTACTCAGGGACACAGAATTGTTACTCAGGGACAGACACAGAATTGTTACTGAGGGGCACAGAATTGTTACTGAGGGACACAGAATTGTTACTGAGGGACACAGAATTGTTACTCAGGGACAGACACAGAATTGTTACTGAGGGACACAGAATTGTTACTGAGGGACACAGAATTGTTACTCAGGGACACAGAATTGTTACTCAGGGACACAGAATTGTTACTCAGGGACACAGAACTGTTACTCAGGGACACAGAATTGTTACTCAGGGACACAGAACTGTTACTCAGGGACACAGAATTGTTACTCAGGGACAGACACAGAATTGTTACTGAGGGACACAGAATTGTTACTCAGGGACAGACACAGAATTGTTACTGAGGGACACAGAATTGTTACTGAGGGACACAGAATTGTTACTCAAGGACACAGAATTGTTACTCAGGGACACAGAACTGTTACTCAGGAACACAGAATTGTTACTCAGGGACACAGAACTGTTACTCAGGGACACAGAATTGTTACTCAGGGACAGACACAGAATTGTTACTGAGGGACACAGAATTGTTACTGAGGGACACAGAATTGTTACTGAGGGACACAGAATTGTTACTCAGGGACAGACACAGAATTGTTACTGAGGGACACAGAATTGTTACTGAGGGACACAGAATTGTTACTCAGAGACACAGAATTCTTACTCAGGGACACAGAACTGTTACTCAGGGACACAGAATTGTTACTCAGGGACAGAGAACTGTTACTCAGGGACACAGAATTGTTACTCAGACACAGACACAGAATTGTTACTGAGGGACACAGAATTGTTACTCAGGGACAGACACAGAATTGTTACTGAGGGACACAGAATTGTTACTGAGGGACATAGAATTGTTACTGAGGGACACAGAATTGTTACTCAGGGACAAAGAATTGTTACTCAGGGACAGACACAGAATTGTTACTCAGGGACAGACACAGAATTGTTACTCAGGGACACAGAATTGTTACTCAGGGACACAGAATTGTTACTCAGGGACAGACACAGAATTGTTACTCAGGGACACAGAATTGTTACTCAGGGACAGACACAGAATTGTTACTCAGGGACACAGAATTGTTACTCAGGGACACAGAATTGTTACTCAGGGACAGACACAGAATTGTTACTCAGGGACACAGAATTGTTACTGAGGGACACAGAATCGTTACTCAGGGACACAGAATCGTTACTCAGGGACACAGAATTGTTACTCAGGGACACAGAACTGTTACTCAGGGACACAGAATTGTTACTCAGGGACACAGAACTGTTACTCAGGGACACAGAATTGTTACTCAGGGACAGACACAGAATTGTTACTGAGGGACACAGAATTGTTACTGAGGGACACAGAATTGTTACTCAGGGACAGACACAGAATTTTTACTGAGGGACACAGAATTGTTACTGAGGGACACAGAATTGTTACTCAGGGACAGACACAGAATTGTTACTCAGGGACACAGAATCGTTACTCAGGGACACAGAATCGTTGAATTAAAGAGTATGTCAGACAACACGCAGAGGAGTGGCAGAGGAGGCAATGTTTCAGGAGCGAGCAGACGTGGCAGCAGAGGAAGGGGTCGAGGCAGCACTAGTCGCAGCCAGAGGCCAGTGCTCCCGGTGTCATCCAGCGGTCGTGTCTCCACCGACAACCCTGCCATCATCGATTGGTTGGCTTGGTCGTCTTCCTCTTCCCAGGTCACCTCTGACACCTACAGCCAACGGTCGGTGGGTACGTCAGACACAACCGTTAGTTGGCATGGCCCGGGAGCAAGCCCACTGAAATCACGTGTCCTCTACCTGCCCCTGTCCTTTGGTGTTCCCTCACCAAGCGAAGTATCGCATGCTGTAGGCTCAGCCCCACTGTACAGTGAGGAAGAGCTAACAGAGGGCGGTCAGGAACGGGGGGAGACATCCGCCTCTTCAGCAGCCAGGCGAAGAAGTACTGGCGAGGAGAGTGGCTCGGTAGCCGGTCTAGAGACAGGTCTGTCTCCTGACCCACACGCAGCCGAGGGGGCTAGTAGTGAGGCGGAGACCCTAATTGATGATGATGAGGCTGATCGCACTTGGCAGCCTCGTCGTCATCAGGCTTTTGCTTCCGCATCATCAGGAGAAGAGGGTGCCAGCTTGGCAGCAAGCAAAACAGTCGGTGGGTTGCCCAGGAGGCAGCAGGGTCGCAGCAGTGTCAGTGGAGGCAAACGGCCACGGAGTAGAGCACCAGCTCCACTGCAGCCTACCACCACGGCCAGTAGTGGTGCCGGTGTGCACGGAGGAAGTAGCAGTCAGCCAGTGAGGAGTAGCGGGGGCAAAGTTTCCTACTCGGCGGTGTGGCAATTTTTCGTCAAGCCGCCCGAGGAAGTAAACGCAGCCGTATGTCGACTATGTGGCCAGAAAGTCAAGCGTGGCCAGGGGGCCCATGTCTCCATCGCCACACTCTGCCATGTGCCACTTTTAGGTCTCCTCACACTGCTGGTGGGTTCCATTTTGTCATAGGGTGCTGGCAGATTACGGGCCTCCCATTGCTGCTGCCAGGCCCGTAATCTGTCATGGGCCCCTGTACCGCCTCCTCATGCTGCTGCCAGGTCCAGAGTGTGTCATGGGTCCCTGTACGGCCTCCCATTGCTGCTGTCTCCATCTCCACACTCTGCCATGTGCCACTTTCAGGTCTCCTCACACTGCTGGTGGGTTCCATTTTGTCATAGGGTGCTGGCAGATTACGGGCCTCCCATTGCTGCTGCCAGGCCCGTAATCTGCCATGGGCCCCTGTACCGCCTCCTCATGCTGCTGCCAGGCCCGTAATCTGTCATGGGTCGCTGTACGGCCTCCCATTGCTGCTGTCTCCATCGCCACACTCTGCCATGTGCCACTTTCAGGTCTCCTCACACTGCTGGTGGGTTCCATTTTGTCATAGGGTGCTGGCAGATTACGGGCCTCCCATTGCTGCTGCCAGGCCCGTAATCTGTCATGGGCCCCTGTACCGCCTCCTCATGCTGCTGCCAGGCTCGTAATCTGTCATGGGTCCCTGTACGGCCTCCCATTGCTGCTGTTTCCATCGCCACACTCTGCCATGTGCCACTTTCAGGTCTCCTCACACTGCTGGTGGGTTCCATTTTGTCATAGGGTGCTGGCAGATTACGGGCCTCCCATTGCTGCTGCCAGGCCCGTAATCTGCCATGGGCCCCCGTACCGACTCCTCATGCTGCTGCCAGGCCCGTAATCTGTCATGGGCCCCTGTACCGCCTCCTCATGCTGCTGCCAGGTCCAGAGTCTCTCATGGGTCCCTGTACGGCCTCCCATTGCTGCTGTCTCCATCGCCACACTCTGCCATGTGCCACTTTCAGGTCTCCTCACACTGCTGGTGGGTTCCATTTTGTCATAGGGTGCTGGCAGATTACGGGCCTCCCATTGCTGCTGCCAGGCCCGTAATCTGTCATGGGCCCCTGTACCGCCTCCTCATGCTGCTGCCAGGCCCGTAATCTGTCATGGGTCCCTGTACGGCCTCCCATTGCTGCTGTCTCCATCGCCACACTCTGCCATGTGCCACTTTCAGGTCTCCTCACACTGCTGGTGGGTTCCATTTTGTCATAGGGTGCTGGCAGATTACGGGCCTCCCATTGCTGCTGCCAGGCCCGTAATCTGCCATGGGCCCCCGTACCGACTCCTCATGCTGCTGCCAGGCCCGTAATCTGTCATGAGCTCCTGTACCGCCTCCTCATGCTGCTGCCAGGTCCAGAGAGGGTCATGGGTTCCTGTACGGCCTCCATTTGCTGCTGTCTCCATCGCCACACTCTGCCATGTGCCACTTTCAGGTCTCCTCACACTGCTGGTGGGTTCCATTTTGTCATAGGGTGCTGGCAGATTACGGGCCTCCCATTGCTGCTGCCAGGCCCGTAATCTGCCATGGGCCCCCGTACCGACTCCTCATGCTGCTGCCAGGCCCGTAATCTGTCATGGGCCCCTGTACCGCCTCCTCATGCTGCTGCCAGGTCCAGAGTGTCTCATGGGTCCCTGTACGGCCTCCCATTGCTGCTGTCTCCATCGCCACACTCTGCCATGTGCCACTTTCAGGTCTCCTCACACTGCTGGTGGGTTCCATTTTGTCATAAGGTGCTGGCAGATTACGGGCCTCCCATTGCTGCTGTCAGGCCCGTAATCTGCCATGGGCCCCCGTACCGACTCCTCATGCTGCTGCCAGGCCCGTAATCTGTCATTGGCCCCTGTACCGCCTCCTCATGCTGCTGCCAGGTCCAGAGTGTCTCATGGGTCCCTGTACGGCCTCCCATTGTTGCTGTCTCCATCGCCACACTCTGCCATGTGCCACTTTCAGGTCTCCTCACACTGCTGGTGGGTTCCATTTTGTCATAGGGTGCTAGCAGATTACGGGCCTCCCATTGCTGCTGCCAGGCCCGTAATCTGCCATGGGCCCCCGTACCGCCTCCTCATGCTGCTGCCAGGTCCAGAGTGTCTCATGGGTCCCTGTACGGCCTCCCATTGCTGCTGCCAGGCCCGTAATCTGCCATGGGCCCCTGTACCGCCTCCTCATGCTGCTGCCAGGTCCAGAGTGTCTCATGGGTCCCTGTACGGCCTCCCATTGCTGCTGTCTCCATCGCCACACTCTGCCATGTGTTACTTTCAGGTCTCCTCACACTGCTGGTGGGTTCCATTTTGTCATAGGGTGCTGTATGGCCTCCCATTGCTGCTGCCTCCACCGCCACACTGTGGTTCCACACTCTGGTTTTGGCCCCGTGACTGCCCAAATGAGTGAAGTGTGCGGTGATTCTAAGATCGACGGCACTCATCTGCATGTCATACTGACTGACAGTATTATTTCTCTTCCCCAGCAGACTCCAAGGGCATTTAAATTAAGGGTACAGTGTTCTGCACTAATATAAAGGCTCTCTGAAGCTTAGAAACACCCTTTTTATAAGTTAAATTCGCAGTGAATATATTCGCCTCGAATCGAATTTATTCCTCGAATTCGCCGAATCAGCCGAATCGAATTTTTGAATACTTCGCTCATCTCTAATTATAACAAAGTGGTAGCAACTGGGAACAATAGCAACTCAGCCAGAAAGTAGTAGACCACGCATGCTGGTAGGTGAGCACATGCTGAAGCACACAGTGCACAGAAGTCGCCAACTGTCTGCAGAGTCAATAGCTAAAGACCTCCAAACTTTGTGTGGCTTTCACATTAGCACAACAACAGTGCATCAAGAGCTTCATGAAATAGGTTTTCATAGCAGAGCAGCTGCATCCAAGCCTTACATCACCAAGTGCACTGCAAAGTGTTGGACGCAGTGGTGTAAAGCATGCCGCCACTGGATTTTAGAGCAGTGGAGCCGTGTTCTCTGGAGTGATGAATCACACTTCTCTGTCTGGCAGTCCGATGGACGTGTCTGGGTTTAGCAGTTGCCAGGAGGACAGTACTTGCCTGACTGCATTATGCCAAGTGTAAAGTTTGGTAGAGGGGGGTTTATGGTGTGGGGTTGTTTTTCAGGGGTTGGGCTTGGCGTCTGAGTTCCAGTGAAGGGAACTCTTAAGTCATCAGCATACCAAGACATTTTGGATGATTTCATGCCCCCAACTTTGTGGGAACAGTTTTGGGATGGCCCCTTCTTGTTCCAACATGACTGCGCACCAGTGCACAAAGCAAGGTCCATAAAGACATAGATGAGTGAGTTTGGGGTGGAGGAACTTGACTGGCCTGACCTCAAACTGATAGAACACCTTTGGTATAAATTAGTGCAGAGACTGCGAGCCAGGCCTTCTCATCCAACATCAGTGCCTGACCTGACAAATGCGCTTCTGGAAGAATGGTCAAACATTCCCATAGACACCCTCTTAAACCTTGTGGACAGCCTTTCCAGAAGAGTTGAAGCTGTTATAGCTGCAAAGGGTGAGCCAACTCAATATTGAACCCTGCGGACTAAGACTGGGATGTCATTAAAGTTCATGTGCGTGTAAAGGCAGGCATCCAAATACTTCTGGCAATATAGTGTATATACATATGCATGTTTCATTATATTATTTATTTTCTTGTAGGGATTGTATACACATTTTTTTGGTGCACACATATTGGTATTAGTAGTGCCACCTTCTTAATTTATATTGTCATAAGTAGTTTTTTGCACTTTTTGGTGGCAGCTTGAAAAACATTATTATTTTGGTGCACGGGTTTATTTAATGCACTTATTGTAAGCTTATCTGTAGGTACTAGTATAAGTGTTAGTCTACTTCAGTTTTAAATGCAGACCTATTTTTGTTCCTTTATAGTTTTTGTTTCCTTCGCACTCCACCTCTCTCCCTGCCTCCATTCTTGCCTAGGTGAGAATGACATGCACTCTACTCCTGATGCCTCCTGGAATATCTACATCAAATATCCCCAGTGTCATCCAGTTCCATACAATGGCTGACAGAAGGCAGAAGAGGGAGCATCATCAGAGGGCCAGAAGCAGACAATTCTTGATGACATGAAAGAGCAAGACAGTGACGTGGGACCCGGCATGCATTGGTGGATTACAGAAAGACAACCCTGGATGTGAAGGGTGCGTGTGTAGGTTTATTGAGAACAACAAAGCATAAAGGGAAAGAGTGAAACAAGCAAAATGAGCACAAGGGTGAATTTATTATTACTATTATACAGGATTTATACAGTTTGTTCAGCACTTTACAATATAAAGGGAGACAATACAGCAATGATACAGTTCAATATAAGAGGGTTAGGAGGGCCCTACTCCTTGGAGCTTACAATCTAAGAGGGAGGGGCTGGTGGTACAAAAGGTAATACCTGTGGGGGATTGACTGATAGGAGGAATAGAAGATTCCGTTATTAGCTGAAAGCAGGAGAGGCTTCCCTGAAGAGAGAGGTTTTCAGAGATCGCCTAAAAGTGGGCAGAGTAGGCGATAGTTGGATAGATTGGGGTAAAGCGTTCCAGAGGATGGGGGAGACTCTGGAGAAGTCCTGGAGATGAGCATGGGAGGAGGAGACAAGAGAGCTAGAGAGTAGAAGGTTGTGGGAGGAGTGGAGAGAGCGGTTTGGGTGATATTTGGAGACCAGATTGGTGATGTAATTTGGGGAAGAGTTATAAATGAAATTATATGTTATTGTTAATGTTTTGAATTTTATTCCTTGAGCAATGGGAAGCCAGTGGAGGGATTGGCAGAGAGGGGTGGCAGATACAGAAAGGTCAGTAAGGTGGATAAATCTGGCAGCAGCATTCATAATAGACTGAAGAGGGGATAGCCTGCGATAGCCAGTGAGGAGGGTGTTACAATAGTCAAGGCGAGAGATAACAAGGGAGTGAATAAGTTGCTTAGTGGTTTCAGAGGTTAAGAACGGGTGTATCTTGGAGATGTTGCAGAGGTGAAGTCTACAAGATTTGGACAGCAATTAGATTTGGGGCTGAAAGGACAGATGGGAGTCCAGGATTACACCTAGTACCCTAGCATGAGGGGAGGGACTGATGGTTGTATTATCTTGATGGAGAAGTCTGGGGAGGGGGCACAGACTGGAGGGAATAGTATGAGCTCAGTTTTGGAAAGATTGAGTTTGAGGAAGTGGAGTGACATCCATGCTGATATGTCATTTAGTAGGTTAGTAATGTGAGAGGAGACTAAAGGGGTGAGGTGAAGAGTAGAAAGATAGATTTGTGCGTCATCAGCATAGAGATGGTACTTAAAGCCATGAGAGTTTATCAAGTGACCAATTGTGGAGGTGTAGATGGAGAAGAGAAGAGGTGCAAGGAAAGAACCTTGAGGGACCCCTACAGAAAGAGGGAGTGGAGTGGAGGAGACAGTTATAGGTAACGTTGAAGTAATGCTGCGATAGGTAGGAGGAGAACCAGGAGAGAGAAGAGTCTCGGAGACCAACAGAGTGGAGTTTTTTGAGGAGGAGGGGATGGTCAACAGTATCAAAAGCCGCAGAAAAGTCAAGTTCCTCTTTAACCGCAAAAAGTTAATATAGAATATTTAAATTACCGTCTTTTTATTCTGAACTCCAATTAATGTAGTTTTGTATTCATTAAAAGTGTTTAAAATGCAACTAGTGTAGGTATCTGAATTTGTCTTGGTGTTAACCTATTGTATAGTAGAGAAGAAGGCCAGTATTAGGAGCCAATCAGGTACATTTCAGTATACATGTGCTGACAAAGAACATACAGGAGGCGAAAGCAGACTGATGAGCTCATCAGCCTGTTTCTGCTCCTTCACTGTCTAATAAAGGACAGAGTCAGGAATGTGACCTAGCTGTATTGCTTTACTGTGGTCAGGTCAAGTCAGGTCACTGACCTGGCCGGGCTGTCTAGCAGGGCTATTCAAATTTCAGAACTGGATGGACAGGAATAATAATTGTTTGACAAGTAAAGCAGCTCCCTTCTATATATTTCATCTGTATATTTAGCTGTTTGCTTGGAGTTCAACCTCAAATAATCTAGCCATAAATTGGGCTCAGATGACTCCTAAGGTAAACAGATATTCCCTAAGATGCTGTATCTCATACCAGTGGTATGTGTGATTTCACTAAATTCATCATAACAGTTTGGAATTTGGGTAAATAATGAATCATGTATGAATTGGCTTTGTATTTCTAATTATCTGAAGGCATAATATGTTGTTTAAAAAAATATTTATTCCCACACAGTAGCTGTTACTAATAAATTATTCACAAATGTGACCAGAGATTTTACCAGAGATTAGGTGACCCACACCAAGGGGTGATATTTTGGTTTTCCTAAAAATGCAAAAAAAAAAAAAAGACACAGTAGGACATTGAAAATCCCCAATTATTAAAACGCCTATACAGTGATCACATCTGCTCATGCGAGTCATGCAGGTCATGTTACACAACGTTTTATAATAAATTGGAATATGGAATGAAAATTACATACATATGTATGTGCATTTTGATTACATTTAATTTATTTATCATAATGTAGTGCCAACAAATGTCCCAGTGGTGAGAAGAGTACAAAACTTTCTCAACATTTTTACCCAGGAGAAACCCTTAAAATAGTTTTCAGGTCTTGGGGAACCCTTGCTAAAACCATTTCATTGGTATTCAAAGGGAAATGCCCCTTAGAGTGGTGGTCAATAGGAAGAATAACCCCTATGGTGGTGGTCAGTGGGAGAAATACCCCCTACAGTGGTGGTCAGTGGGAAGAATACCCCCTACGGTGGTGGTCAGTGGGGGAAATACCCCTCTACAGTGGTGGTCAGTGGGAAGAATACCCCCTACAGTGCTGATCAGTGGGGGAAATACCCCCTACAGTGGTGGTCAGTGGGAAGAATACCCCCAACGGTAGTGGTCATTGGGGGAAATACCCCCTACAGTGGTGGTCAGTGGGAAGAATACCTCCTACTGTGGTGGTAATTGGGGGAAATACCCCCTACAGTGGTGGTCAGTGGGAAGATTACTCCCTACGGCGGTGGTCAGTGGGAAGAATATCACCTACAGTGGTGGTCAGTGGGAAGAATACCTACTACGGTGGTGGTCAGTGGAAGAAATACCCCCTACAGTGGTGGTCAGTGGGAAGAATACCCCCTACTGTGGTGGTCATTGGGGGAATTACCCCCTACAGTGGTGGTCAGAGGGAAGAATACCCACTACGGTATTGGTCATTGGGGGAAATACCCCCTACAGTGGTGGTCAGTGGGAAGATTACTCCCTACGGCGGTGGTCAGTGGGAAGAATATCACCTACAGTGGTGGTCAGTGGGAAGAAAACCCACTACGGTGGTGGTCAGTGGGAGAAATACCCCCTACAGTGGTGGTCAGTGGGAAGAATACCCCCTACTGTGATGGTCATTGGAGGAATTACCCCCTACAGTGGTGGTCAGTGGGAAGAATACCCCCTACTGTGGTGGTCATTGGGGGAATTACCCCCTACAGTGGTGGTCAGAGGGAAGAATGCCCACTACGGTATTGGTCATTGGAAGAAATACCCCCTACAATGCTGGTCAGTGGCAAAAATACCCCTAAGTGGTGGTCAGTGGGAAGAATACCGCTTACAGTGGTATAATGTAGGATTGACGGATTTGATGTGGAAGATGAGCCCTGCGCTCCAATGGCTTGCAGAGTTCTTCTATTTTTTTTTCCCCTTTCCACTATTCAGCCATTTCCACTATACTGTACATAATGACTTGTATCATCTTAAAAATTTTGGTCTATGAATATTGTATGCTCTGTTTGGCATATTGTATGTGATATAGCATTTCCATAATAAAGAATTAAAACAAATAATTGGCATAACGTCACTAGATTTGCCAAGCACCATTGTCCCTGAAACTATGCAGGCACCAGTTCAAGGAACCCCTAGCAACCTCGGTTGAGAATGGCTGAAACAGATCATTCACTTAAGACACTATAGTATCTTTAATTGACTGAAGAAATACTGTCAAGTGCATAAAAAAATGAAAAAACATGGCCTGCACCCCTCCCACACTTCAAAACCTCACTACTAGTCCTGTAATGTGGCAAATGTTTGCTCTACCCAGGAGGGGGCGTGTAAACCCCAAATCTATTGTTTGATATGGTTGCTACCATACCTCACTGTATGCAGTTTCCTTAAGCAAATAAGTTTTGTGAATCTGTTGTAAAGTTTCCCAAAACAGTTACAGTTACTATCACAGTTACTTGTACTCCCATCCGAATTGTCAAGCTGTCAACTGACTGGCGTTATAACTGATTACAAGTGCAGCACCATGGCAGTTGCAGATTGAACAGAGGCTAGGATGGCAGCTTCTTTGGATATAAAGGATAGGAGAGTTTAATTCTGCTTTAAGCAAATAATTTATGGGAATCTTTTGCAAAGTTTTTTACATGATGATCCTACCAGTAACAGCACTTCCTGTTGCAGGCTGATAGCACTAAGCCACTTCCTCTCAATTAGAAACAGTTCTGTCAACCTGCTGTACAACCTGTTAAGTTGGCTGTTGGACTGCCTATCTGATAAACCTTATCAGCAACCCAATGGCTAATAGAAGGAGTGCATATAGCAGGCTGACAAAGCTGATGCCAGTTGGGAGCAGGGGCGGACTGACAAATCATGGGGCCCCCGGGCAATAGGGGATCATGGGGCCCCTGTGTCCTTGCTCAAACTCAAAAAAGCCTATGAAAAAGGTACCAGGGGCATCTCATGAGGCCCCCTACTGACCACGGGCCCTTGAGCAATGCTTTCTTTTGGTGGTATTTAATCGCCACTGGGCGCTTTACTTTTTGCGCTATAAATTAAAAAAGTGCAAAAAATTTGAAAAAAAAAAAAAAGTTTCTTTGTTTCTATTATAAAATTTTTCAAACAGCTATTTTTTCTCCTTCACTGATGTGCGTTGATGAGGCAGCACTGATGGGCACTGATAGGCGGCACTGATGGGCACTGATAGGCAGCACTAAAGGGCACTGATAGGCAGTACTAATGAGGTGGCACGGATAGGCGGCACTGATACACAGCACTAATGAGGTGTCACGGATAGGCAGCACTAATATGCAGCACTGATAGGCGGCACTGATAGGTGACACTGATGATGGGTACTGATAGATGGCACTGACTGGCATCACTGCTGGGCACTGACTGGCACAACCCCTGGGCACTGACTGGTGGCACTGACTGGCAGCACTGCTGGGCTGCACTGGTGGGTGGCACTGGTGGGCAGCACTGGTGGGCGGGCACAGGTGGGCACAGGTGGGTGGGCACAGGTGGGTGGCACTGCTGGGCACAGGTAGGTGGCACTTCTGGGCACAGGTGTGTGACACTGCAGAGTGGCACAGGTGGGTGCACTGCTGGGCACAGGTGGGTGATCTGCTGGGCACAGGTAGGAGGAGCTAGTGGGCGCACTGCTGGGCACAGGTGGGCGGAACTTGCGGGTGGCATTGCTGGGCACCGATCATCAGTGCCCTGATGATCGGTGCCGATCCCCGCTCTGACAACTGCCGGTTCTCAGCAGTACTTTCCTCACGATCTGACAGCGTGAGGAAAGTGCAGCCGAGAACCGGCACTTGCATTTCCCTGTGATCAGCGTGTCATTGGACACTGCTGATCACGAGGTAAAAGGCCGGTATGATTGGCCTTTTACCACATCACGTGATCAGCTGTGTCCGTAGGACACAGCGATCACGGAGATCGCCGAGGGCGTCATATGACGTCCACTCAGAACTGGCCGGCCGCAGTTTAGCCGTCATTCGGCTATCTGCGGTCGGCAACTAGTTAATATTATCAGCATTGCATTAGAAAACTATGATAGTATATTAAAACAAAGTTCAAATTCAGCCCTGGTTCTAAAATGACCCTTATTAAAAGTGGAGAAAATGTCTAATTAGAAAGGACTTGATGATATGAAAATCAGTGTCATAGAGCCAACAGAGGCTGTTACATTTTAAACATATTATGCCTTTGGCAAGTAGTCAACAGAGGAACCTTTATGATTTTGGTTATTTAGATCTGCTTTATTACATTATAACCTTAAAGCAGACCTTGCATCAAAATAGAAGGTTCACTTATTCATTAGCACACCCTCCCTACTTCGTAAAATGCTGCATTCCACATTAAATATACTCTCCTAGATTGTAACCTCTAACAAGCAGGGCCCTCTGTTTCCTCTTGTACCAAATTGTATTGTAGCTATAATGTCTACCTTCATTTTGTAAAGCTCTGCGTAAACTGTTGGCACTATATAAATCCTGTATAATAATAATAATAATCCATGCACAAGGAGAAAAACTCCAAAACTTACATTAGGCTCCTGCTTCTGCTTGTGGCACCATGGCAAGGGTGACATCAGTGGCCTTCTAATGAGATGCTGGGAAGCTTAGAATCCTAAATATTAAGAGAAGTCTTTTCTTCATTGCTCTGAAGTCTCTGCTCATGAGATTTGGGTGTTCCCAGGATTTCAATGAAAGGTTACTAAAGCCATGCTTGCTTAGGTGCCTTGTGTTTTTTTGCTTACGGTGGAATGCAGTGAAGATGCAAATAGAACAACCTTGCATTTTGTTGCAAGGCCTGATTTTATATAAATATAAACCATGCAAGTCATCACACACAAGACTGACTGAGGAGGTTTACTGGTGTTTTTTTATGGTGATTGGTGAGGATTTAAAGTTTCCCCCCCATACATGATCTCTATCCTGTGGTCACTTAGCAGCTATATTATGATACGTGTGAGAGTTTAGTGCTGCTTATGTACTTGGGAGTTGTTTTCCTATGGTTTTATATATTTTAATAAATATATATTTTTCACTTTTGGGTAACTGTTCCAATCATATGAGCTAAGACGGATTAATGAGTTCTGAATATGAAGATCTAAACATCTACGATGAATATAGTCAGTTCGATCAGTGGATATATGAGAGTCAACAGTAGTCTGTATAACCATATGCGCTATTTGACCTACCTATAACTTGAAGGTCTTAACATTTAGTGAATGTGATACCATAAAGTAGCGGCATAGATTGTAAGCTCCAAGGAGCAGGGCCCTCAAATCCCTCTTGTATTGAACTGTATTGTTACTGTATTGTCTCCCGTTATATTGTAAAGCGCTGAGCAAACTGTTGGCGCTATATAAATCCTGTATAATAATAATAATATGTAATTATAATTGTAGAAGAAATGTTATACTTCTTAGTCATATGGATTATTTGGACATATAACCTAGTACACACAATGAGAATATCGGACAAATGATCGTCCATTTTTTTTTTGCATGCTAGGATCATATCGAATAAAGGATAGGTTACTAAAGTTACAATAATTCTTGTAAGACAGAATACAACTTCAGAAGTGATGTAATGTATAATATTGTATTGTAATGCACTTGGGGGCTAACTATATGCATGCTTCATACATACAAGGGGGAGTACAACTGGGGGAATAAATGGTGGAGAAGGATCTGGAAGTTCTGGTAGATCACAAGCTTAATAATGGCATGCAATGCCAAGCTGTGATTTCTAAAACGAGCAAATTCCTCTCTTGTATTAAAAGAGGTATAGACTCCAGAGAGAGAGATATCATTTAACCCCTCTACAAATCATTAGTAACACCTCATCTGGAATATGCAGTTCAGTTTTGGGCACCAATTCACAAAAAAGAACATTGGGGAACTGGAGAAAGTACAGAGTGGGGCAACCAAACTGATGAGGCAGGGAGGAGATCAGCTATGAGGAAAGATTTGAACACAATCATCATTCCCTCCCCTCATGCCAGGGTACAAGGTGTAATCCTAGACTCCCATCTGTCCTTTCACCCCCAAATCCAATCTCTGTCCAAATCTTGTAGACTTCACCTCTGCAACATCTCCAAGATACGCCCGTTCCTAACCTCGGAAACCACTAAGCAACTTATTCACTCCTTTATATCTCACCTTGACTATTGTAACTCTCTCCTCATTGGCCTACAAAATCTTCTACTCTTCTACCCAGTCTATCCCCCACAGTTACTACCTTTTGTACCACTAGCCTCTTCCTCCTAGATTGTAATCTCCAAGGAGCAGGGCCCTCCTTTCCCTCTTGTATTGAACTGTATTGTTGCTGTATTGTCTCCCGTTATATTGGAATGAGCGGAGCAAACTGTTGGCGCTATATAAATCCTGTATAATAATAATTTGAGGAACTGAATTTATTCTCTCTTGAGAAGAGGAGATTAAGGGGGGATATGATCAACATGTATAAATACATCAGTGGTTCATATAGTGAACTTGGTGTAGAGCTATTCACCCTGAGGTCATCACAGAGGACAAGGGGGCACTCTTTACGTCTGGAGGAAAAGAGATTTAATCTCCAAATACAGAAAGGTTTCTTCACAGTGAGAGCTGTGAGAATGTGGAATAGACTCACCCAAGAGTTTGATCTGGCCAGCTCAGTGGATTGTTTTAAAAAAGGCCTGGATTGTTTCTTGGGTACACAGAATATAACTGGATACTAACATGTATAGGTAAAGTTGATCCAGGGAATATCTGATTGCCTCTTGGGGGATCAGGAATATTTTTTTCCCCTGCAAGAGCACATTGCTTTGCTGGGTTTTTTTGCCTCCCTCTGGATCAACTGTGGGTGTAGGATTATAACTTTTTTTATGGTTGAACTGGATAGACTTTTGTCTTTTTTTAGCCAGACTAACTAAGTAATGTATTATTTTGTTTCTGAGCATGCACAGCCTTGGTCACTCAATTTTTTTCGTACAAATACTATAGAAATTACATGAAAATTATTTGTACTGTTATCTTACAAGAAAAATCTTTGTGCCTGTCCGTTCGGATATTTTTGCACCAGCTGTCATAATCGACTTTTTATAAGCTGTGTACTAATGAATAGATTATTCGGACTACCGCTCCGAATGTGTTTTTTTCCGACCGATATTCTTACCGTGTGCACTAGGCATTATATTTTAGGACTATTTTTGTTTATTTATAGGCATCACTGTTGCATTTATTTCACATGAAGGACATTTATACTTTTTAAGGACTATTTTATTTTATTTACAGGTTTCATTATTGCACTCATTTAAGACATTTGATATATAGAAGTGCTACTTGTTTTTGGTTTATTTTACTGCTTTTATCTAACACCTGTTAATTTTTTTTGATCATGACATCTAAAATTGTCCAAGATTTGGTGAACAATTCTCTATATATATTTATGCATGTGTCAGTAATCATAATATTGGCATTATTTATTCCCTGGCATACATTAGGAATAATAAAATAAACCTATAATTTAATCTTAGCTGTTAAGGGGTCAAACTTCAAATAATGAATGGAAATATCTTAGCGGGTAATGGTGAGGATACACAGATCATGGGATACATATGTACTGGAAGACTGAGCCATAAATTTTCACAATTTATGTGCTGTACCTTATTGGCTAGAAGAACAGATGCAGGATCAATTTTGCAGTAGAAAACTGTAAAACTGACAAACGAAGAGGCCTTTGTGTCTTGAAAGCTTGTTGGATCAATTGAGCTGGTTAACCATTAAAAGGTATCATTTATAGTCCGTTCAGTTGTTTCCTATTACAAAATGAATCCCATGTGTACTATTTATGGTTGAAGAAATCTGTACAGAAATAAACACTGTTAATACAGACACACTGGTGTAGGAATAGATTAAACATCTGAGGATATTGTTGACCTAGTACATTAGACTGAGGTATTAACCTGGATATTGATGTAAGTAGTTGGAGCTTTGGATGATACAATTTTTTAAGGAAAATGCAGAAATATTTAAGTGCAACTTTTTCGGGTAGTAAATGAAGCAGAAATACTCATTCCAGGCTCAGGATTTCCAGAGGGACTATCCTTGAAAAACTGGGCCACAAACAAGACGTTACTGTAAGGGTGAACCAGTGATATAATCTGTGGAAAAAACAGGAGAGGTGTAGAAAAAGGCCTTGGGGAGAGAAAAGGGATGACGGATACACAAAGAATGTAAAAATATACTACAGATTCTTTACTTACATAACCAAGTACATAACAGTCTAGTGAAATCCACAATAACATTTTGGTAATGTTATAGACAGGTTTATTATATATTGCTGCTCAAGGATTAATCCAACTATAAATGTTTCTTAGCTTTTAAATGATTACTGTTTTAGAAAGCATATGGATGAAAAATCATTGCACTCTGGTACATCCCTGTGAAAGCCCAGAAAAAAAATGTAAAACAAAAAAAAAGAAAATGTAAAAGTGAAATGAAGTGGAATTGTGGTATAGTAGAGCAGACTGAAATACTGCAGAAATGTCTTTTTACTTATTTCTACTAACAATAAAAATATTAATATTTGAAAATACAATAAGTAAATACATTATGATTTCATCCTAAAATATATTACCCTATTTATTATTACATTTATATTAGAATTGATAGAAATGAAATAAATACAATTAAATATAAAACTGTTACATACACCATTTTGTAATTCGATATCATTTAAAATGGACTTTTCTTCTTCAAAATGCAGCCGCTAAGATCGTCTGAAATGGAATTCTTGGGGGAGTATGAAAAATGCACAAAAGTCCCTAGAAACCTTATTTTCTGTCTTTTTCTTTTTCATTTCCCCACTGTTTTCATTTCCAGAAGTCTGTGCAGAGCCTGAATAAGAACATCAGGTATCTTCTACATTAGGGGTTCATTTTTGGTTAGATACTTTCAAACAGTCATCACTCCGAAAGGGATACTAAGGTTCCTGCTTTCTTATTTTAAATCTAAGAGGTCATGTGTTTATAATGGAGGCAGACCCTTCCACTTAGCTATCATTTTAAGAAAGGTCATCATTAGGCCTACAGTAACAAAAAGGTAAAAAACGTCAATTATTTTTTTTATAAAACCCTTATAATGTATGTTGTATGTATAAAATTCACTTTGCATTTATGCTACCATTGCTAAGTTGTAACATCAACAATTCACCATTTAAATTTCAGTTTCTAACAATTTTGAATAAAGAAGCTAATCAGTTGCTTCAAGTCAAATATCTGGGTGCCATTTTTTGTCTGGGTGTTGCATACAGTTGTTCAGTATGGCAACACCTAGAAGGAACCAAGAATTACGGTACTTTCCTACCTAAATTTGAACTGATATAGGTAGCTTGATGGAAATTGCTGTTTGTCCAAGCCATGTTGTGTTAGTGACAATTTCCAAAAGTTTAAAAATTATTTCTAGCACACTGCTTTAAGAGTGATCACATTTTTTCTTTTTTCCACCGCATAGTGAGTTCTGTGCTAATTTTTTTAACTTTTCGTACTGTGTTTGCGATGGCAGCATCCATCAGTTCACTCAGCCTCCAATTCTACCAAAGGTCCAGAATGGAGTGCACTGTTTATTACTGATTATTGTGTTATTGACAAATATAGTTTAAATCAGAGCTCCAGCTCTTCAAAATATTTAAAAATCTTTTGCCCAGCTTAATGTAAAATAAAAAAAAAATCAGAATTTGCTGCAATACTCACGCTTCTTCAATGCTGACCCTACTATGAAAAAAAACTTCTCATCTACTAGATTTCTGAATGGAATGATGGCCAGGGTCTTTCAACTCATGTCCTGTAGGCTCAGGCTGTGAAAGACATACCTGCTCCGGATACTTTACCATGTTGGCCAGGGGCCACACTACAATACTACAATACTACGTCATAATGCCAGCAATGTTCTTTGCAGCATTGAGGACCAACCACCACCATGCCAAGAAGGAGTTGACAAGGTTTAGGGATATATGATATGCATATCATAATGTCAGCAATGTTCTCTGCAGCACTGAGGACCAACCACCATCATGCAAGGAAGGAGATGACAACGATTTAGGGATATGTGATATACACGTCATAATGTCAGCAATATTCTTTGCGGCATTGAGGACCAACCACCACCATGCAAGGAAGGAGATGACGATTTAGGGATATGTGATATGCACGTCATAATGTCAGCAATGTTCTTTGCGGCACTGAGGACCAACCACCACCATGCAAGGAAGGAGATGACAACGATTTAGAGATATGTGATATACACGTCATAATGTCAGCAATGTTCTTTGCGGCACTGAGGACCAACCATCACCATGCAAGGAAGGAGATGACGATTTAGGGATATGTGATATACACGTCATAATGTCAGCAATGTTCTTTGTGGCATTGAGGACCAATCACCATCATGCAAGGAAGGAGATGACAAGAATTTAGGGATATATGATATACACATCATAATGCCAGCAATGTTCTCTGCAGCACTGAGGACCAATCACCACCATGCAAGGAAGGAGATGACAACGATTTAGGGATATATGACATACACGTCATTATGTCAGCAATACTCTTTGCGACATGAAGGACCAATAATCATCACCGTGCAATGAAGCAGATGACTAGGACATACACCTCAAAGAAAGGAAAGTATAAGATGATTTAGTAAATAATAGGTGTAAGGAAGTTTTTTTTTTTAAATAAAGCTGGAAATGTGCATAATTTAATTATTCATTTTCATTATTGCATATTGGCTCTAGTAACATCATAGGTCTTGTTTACCTAAGTGTTCATGGAGATAGAAAGAAATTGAACCTACTTTTACTTTAAATATGCAGTCATGGGGCAGTGGATAAAACAAATTTGCAATTTTTTTTCATATAATTGCATGTTTGCACACTGGTTCACTTTCACTTTTTGCAGTTTAATAATTTTCCATCAAACAATATATGTATATTTGTATATATAGAGTAATATGTTTTTCTTATTTTTAATACAATATCAATATTTATTTATAATGGCCTATAAACTAAGATACTGAGCACAAATCTTTAACTATTAGAATAATAGGTTTGGTAAAATGATTTATGGAAGGAAATATTTTTCCTAATTTTTATATTTAAATATTTAATGTCAAAATAGTGTGGAATAAAAAATAAGAATAAAAAATATTTTTGTAAATTGTTGTATTTATCTATTATCTAACAACATAGCTGTTTATTTTATTGTATGTGTATTTACAAAAAAAAAAAATCTAATGGGAATTTTAATTCTAGAACAAGCCCAGTCCTGTGACATAAAAATCTGACTTTGCTCGATGCCTGGGAATCTCTATAATGATGGTGTACCATGATGAGACACTGGCCTTCATGTATTGAATGGATTGTGAAGCAGCAGATGTTGTAGGCACTGAGTTTTCCATCGTCAGTCCCAGCTGTATTCAGGCATCATTTCGGTAACGCTGTTAAGTATATCTGTGAAAGTATTCTCAGGGCAGCATAATCAATGTCATACGACTTTCTAATTTAATAGTTGCACTAAATTTACCTCATAACATTTCTTCTAAATATCTTAGAGGATGTCCATATATTATCTGCTTGAGAATATTACAAGATATTTTTTCCCTTACCTACTTTAGGGAATTAACAGCTGGAATATGATCTCATGGTGTCTCCAATATGTTCTACAAATGAATTCTTTTATACCGCAAACTGAAATATCTACTAAATAATTCTATTCAGGCTTCTTGCAAAGTATGCACACATATGCATATATAATAGCTATGCACTTATTAAAATGCATTTATAAAGTGAATTTCCAATTCATATGGAAGGTTCTTTCGACACTGAAATAAAATAGAGGAATTTCTCTAGGGGTCACATAAAAATCTGATGCTTTGTAGGAACAGCTGTTTAAACAAGTGAAAAAAATTTTTTTTATGATATATCTCATGATAAAATATATTATAGAATTATATAATATATATATAATTAGAGCATAGAAATTAGGGTTGAATCTGAGTAACCATATATGCCAGTATTTTACTGCTGTTTAGAAATGGAATTGAGATTAGTATTTCAGTGAAGAAAATAATTGCCAATATTTTTTATAGCATAGCATTTTTTTATTGATGTATCAATTAATATAAAACTGCCAGTAGGGCGGATTCAGTACTAGCTGGCTCAATATCAATAACTGTGTATGGAAACTAACTATCATTAGCACAGATAGTGCTGTCAAAGGGAATGTACACTGGTTTTGGATTTTTTCCTTTATTTATTTAATTAGAATTAAATAATACACTTTAGACTTTGTAGTGTAGTAAACAGGAAATTTTACATACAAATAATTCACATTTACCATTGGCAGCCACTAGGTGGTGTGCCCATTGCTTCTATTTAGCTTTTCATAAAGCTGATGTAAATACTGATCAGTATGAATTTTCACTTTGACAGAAGTAGTAAAAAAAATGTTCAGATACATTCTGATATGGGTCCTAGAGTCTGGAGGCTCTGTAGTGTTTTGAGTGGGATAATGCCTGCATTCCTAGGTCCACATCTTGCTTTGTAGCAAGATCTTGTTTTTAGTCTCAGCTATCCACAGATCGTTATATATATGATCAGCAATAAATACATAAAAGTGCAGCGCTTAAAAAGTTACAACTAATCATAAGAAAACAGTGAAAAATATGTCAAAAATAGTCCATCCAAATATGTTTTACATGTCATTTTTGATTATTGATTATGTATTGTGGTTCTTATTAGCGAGGGTTTATATATATATTTATCCTTTATATATGTGAGCTGACTGATGCTCAGGGCTGTCTCTGTGTAGCTGCTGTGGAAGCTTGCTGTTGTGCGAAAAGGCCGACTGCTGACAGAATACTAAAAAGGTACAAGATCTGCCTGTTTGTGTTAGGGAACCCATTAAGGGAAACCCTGTCAGCCAGGGACTGACATGATCTTAGTGGCTCAAACAAGCAGTCTTTTTTTTTGTTTGTTTAATGCTAAGGACTTGCTGAACAAAGTCCTCTTGCACCCTGCATTGAAACTGTCTTTGATCACTGCTTTGCTGAATAAAAGTGCAGGACAAACCTGCTTGAACTGTTCCTGGGTGTTCCTTTCTTGCGCTTGGAATATTTGGTTCCTGTCTCAATTGACCCTCTGTCTGTGTAAGCACTGTATGTGAGATAGGGACCCTGGATTGTAAGCTCTTTGAGGTCTAATGCGAATATATAATAATATTTATATTGTTGGTGCTTTATAAATGCTTGTACTATAAACACACACACATATATATATATATATATATATATATATATATTCATATAGATTTATATTCAATGGCTCAACCATCAACCCGTCTCGATATGCCAGGGTGCTAGGTGTAATCTTGGACTCTGAACTATCCTTTCGGCCCCACATCCAATTACTGTTCAGAGCTTGCTGCCTCAATCTCTGCAATAGCTCCAAAATATGCCTTTTCCTAACCAATGACATCACAAAGCTTCTAACTCACTCCCTGGTCATCTCCTGCTTTGACTACTGCAACTCCCTCCTCGCTGGCTTACTTTTACATAGGCTATCCCCCCTCCAGTCCATTGTGAATGCTGCTGCCAGACTCATCCACGTTACCAACTGTTCTCTGTCTGCCACCCCTCTTTGCCAGTCCCTCCACTGGCTCCCACTCACCCAACTAATAAAATTCAAGATACTTCCAACAACTTATGAAGCCATCTACAACGTCACTAACCTGGTCTCAAAATACCAACCAAATCATTCTCTTTGTTTCTCCCAAGACCTCCTGCTCTCTAGCTCCCTTGTCACCACCTCCCATGCTCGCCTCCGGGACTTCTCCAGAGCCGCTCCTATTCTCTGGAACTCCCTTCCCCAATGTGTTCGACTATCTCCATCTCTGTCCACTCTTCGACTGTCCCTTAAAACTCATCTCTTCAGAGAGGCCTGTCCTGCCCCTACCTAACAACTGTACATGTATTTTTTCCATCAGCTCATCCCCCACAATTATTACATTTTGTATCTCTCGACTCTCCCTCTTAGATTGTAAGCTCTAACGAGCAGGGCTTTCTGAATCCTCCTGTATTCATTTGTATTGTAATTGTACTGTCTGCCCTCATGTTGTAAAGTGCTGCGTAAACTATTGGTGCTATATAAATCCTGAATAATGATAGGAATATTATTATTATTTATTATTAATAATAATAATACTATTATTATTAATAATAATAATAATAATAATATCACCAACGTATGTTATTAAGTAACTTTTTTTTAGGTCCTTAGAGCTCATTGCTAAGGCTTCAGCTGTTTCCAATAATATTTTCAATAAAGACACATGCCTTATTGTAATGCTATGTATCAAAACATAATATATGTATACATTTCTGCCTGTTTAAAGGAGACTTTGAAGCCGGAAGGTAGCTACATACTGTAGTAAGTAAGCTATAGGGTATTAGAATATTTGGAAGCAGGATTTACAGCACATATCACATCAAAGATTTCCAGTAATTGTAATTCTCAATTACAGCACATGCACAACATTAAAGGGACCTAGCATCTGATATAAGTAACACTTACTATTAGCAGGGCTTTCTTTCTGCCGGAACGCGGCGGTACTGCGTTCCGCCACCTTTTTCTTCTTGTCCCCGCTCACCGACTGCCTCTGCAGAGCTGACAAGCTATGCAGAGCAGCGAAAGTGACAGGTGCCGGACGCGGCTTGTTTATGTCATGCTTGCGCGTGCCCGGCACCTGTCACTGCCGCTGCTCACAGCCGGTGAGCGGGGACATGCACGCTTCACCCCCCCCCCTCTACCGCCAGCGTGTAAACATCGGGGGCGCGGACGATGGGCGAGGACACTATGCACGCTTCACCGCCCCCCCCCGCCGGCGTGTAAACATCGGGGGCGGCGCGGCGACATCAACGGCAGTGACAGCGTGGACGCAGGGGCCGTACAGCTTGGAGTAGGTAAGCTGCGCTCGGCTCCCTGTCACTGACTGCAGTATCATGTATTGCTCTAAATTTTTACTCTCTCCCCAGCCTGTGCCCACCTAAACTATCCCAACCACCTGTGCCCACCTAAACTATCTGAGCCCACCTAAACTATCCTCACCCACCTGAGCCCACCTAAACTATTTCAGAACGCAATTGCTCAGCGCTCAGCGGCGCCGATCGAGAGCGCCCCTCCTGTGCATGAGGAACAGGAAAGATAAATTCAGTGATGGACGGTATTTTTTGGAGGAAAAGGTGGCAACCCTAGGGGAGCCTGTAGGAGCAGGCACATCTACCAGACAGGGTACACATGCATGCTAGACTGATTTTATATCTATGCTGGACGTTTACAAACGGCCTGCCATGATTTTATATCTATGCATGTGTTCCTGGTGTCAGTACGGTACTGATTTTATATCTATGCGTGTGTTTCTGGTGTCAGTACGGTACTGATTTTATATCTATGCATGTGTTTCTGGTGTCAGTACGGTACTGATTTTATATCTATGCGTGTGTTTCTGGTGTCAGTACGGTACTGATTTTATATCTATGCATGTGTTTCTGGTGTCAGTACATTAGTCATTTTATATCTATGCATGTGTTTCTGGTGTCAGTACGGTACTGATTTTATATCTATGCGTGTGTTTCTGGTGTCAGTACGGTATTCATTTTATATCTATGCATGTGTTTCTGGTGTCAGTACATTAGTCATTTTATATCTATGCATGTGTTTCTGGTGTCAGTACATTAGTCATTTTATATCTATGCATGTGTTTCATGCAGATCATGCAAGAGGCAGCCGGGGGTCCGATGACATCATTTCCCTTATATGGTATGTACGGGAAATGATGTCATCGGAAGCCCCTCCCAAATTTTACTTGCATTCCTGTTCTCTAAAGGGGTGGTCCTAGGGTTTGATGGGGGCGTGGCCAGGTTTGGGTGGGGGAGTTCCACCACCTTTCCTCTGAGAAAAAAAGCCCTGACTATTAGTATTTATTACCTCTGACTAAGATCAGAGTGCTTCCAATCTAAATACTTCATCTGCTTTTCTCTAGAGAAGGAGAGCACCATCTTTTTACAGGGCCAGCATTTACTTTCTGGACTGAGGTGGTGGCTCAGACAGGACACAGTTTTATCAAACCTAATGTCCATGAAGAACTTGGCTGTGTTCACAAATGTCTGTAACAGATCAGCCCATGCTGCTGCCTCTCACTTTGTCATGTGCCAAAAAGTTTCAACGTTGCAGTTACACAAGAAAATGCGAGAGTAAATGAGATCTGTGTCGTTATAGCCTGTGTCACTGTTCCCATCTGTGTATTTTCATCCAGAACATATGTAGACCAACATGTAGTGTTTTTGCTATATTTTGATTAAAACACATCTGTCATAGCAATGAACAGACATGGAAATCATAATAGGCATAAGAGGCATTTTAGATTCACTTTAGAGACCCTGTCACCAGACCTTATAGTGTAATTTTATGTAAAAAGGAAAGGAAATACAGATTTACTTGCAGTTGATTATATTTGTCAACTATAGAGTTATAGATGTCGGAAAAAAAGAGGAATCTGACACTTCTGGGTGTGTCTGATTCTTCTTCTGTCTCTACATTAGCAGCTCTGACAGCAGCTCCCACACACAGCCTCACAATATGACATTTGACATTGCTAAGAATGTCGGTAGGGCAAGGGAAAGCCATATAGTTGGGGTATCTTGTGCAAACAGCTTACTGGCAATGATGGAAGTGTCAGATACTTCTCTTTTTTTCTAGCAAGTATAACTGTATAACTCTGTAATTAATTAAAATTATTGCCCAGAATAGCAATAGTAGCCCACTTGGAAGAAAAATATATTTTAAAAATATTCTTCCCAAATAATATATTGACATACATTTGAAATGCTACAATTTTGGCCACATTCAATATATATATATATATATATATATATATATATATATATATACAGTCATGGCCGAAATTGTTGGCACCCTTGATATTTCTCCAGGAAATCATGTATTTCTCACGAAACGTATTGCATTAACACATGTTTTGCTATACACATGTTTATTCCCTTTGTGTGTATTGGGACAAAACAAAAAAAGGGAGGAAAGAAAGCAAATTCGACATAATGTCACACAAACCTCCAAAAATGGGCTGGACAAAAGTATTGGCACCCTTTCACAACTGCGGATAAATAAGAATGTTACAAGCATGTGATGCTCCTGTAAACTCACCTGGGGCAAGTAACAGGTGTGGGCAATATAGAAATCACACCTGAAAGCAGATAAAAAGGAGAGACGTTCACTTAACCTTTGCATTGTGTGTCTGTCTGTGCCACACTAAGCATGGACAACAGAAAGAGGAGACGAGAACTGTCTGAGGACCTGAGAACCAAAATTGTGGCAAAATATCAACAATCTCAAGGTTACAAGTCCATCTCCAGAGAACTAGATTTGCCTTTGTCCACAGTGCGCAACATTATCAAGAGGTTTGCAACCCATGGCACTGTAGCTAATCTCCCTGGTCGTGGACGGATGAGGAAAATTGATGAAAGATTGCAACGCAGAATAGTCCGGATGGTGGATAAGCAGCCCCAAACATGTTCCAAAGACATTCAAGCTGTCCTGCAGGCTCAGGGAGCATCAGTGTCAGCGCGAACTATCCGTCGACATTTAAATGAAATGAAACGCTATGGCAGGAGACCCAGGAGGACCCCACTGCTGACACAGAGACATAAAAAAGCAAGACTACAGTTTGCCAAAATGTACTTGAGTAAGCCAAAAGCCTTCTGGGAAAACGTCTTGTGGACAGATGAGACCAAGATAGAGCTTTTCGGTAAAGCACATCATTCTACTGTTTACCGAAAACGGAATGAGGCCTACAAAGAACAAAACACAGTACCTACGGTAAAATATGGTGGAGGTTCAATGATGTTTTGGGGTTGTTTTGCTGCCTCTGGCACTGGGTGCCTTGACTGTGTGCAAGGCATCATGAAATCTGAGGATTACCAAAGGATTTTGGGTCGCACTGTAGGGCCCAGTGTCAGAAAGCTGGGTTTGCGTCCAAGATCCTGGGTCTTCCAGCAGGACAATGACCCCAAACATACGTCAAAAAGCACTCAGAAATGGATGGCAAAGAAGCGCTGGAGAGTTCTGAAGTGGCCAGCAATGAGCCCAGATCTAAATCCCATTGAACACCTGTGGAGAGATCTTAAAATTGCTGTTGGGAAAAGGTGTCCTTCCAATAAGAGAGACCTGGAGCTGTTTGCAAAGGAAGAGTGGTCCAAAATTCCGGGTGAGAGGTGTCAGAAGCTTATTGATGGTTATAGGAAGCGACTGATTTCAGTTATGTTTTCCAAAGGGTGTGCAACCAAATATTAAGTTAAGGGTGCCAATACTTTTGTCCAGCCCATTTTTGGGGTTTTGTGTGACATTATGTCATATTTGCTTTTCTGCCTCTGTTTTATATTTGTTCCAATACATACAAAGGGAATAAACATGTGTATAGCAAAACATGTGTTAATGCAATACCTTTTTTGTGTGAAATACTTGATTTTCAGGAAAAATATCAAGGGTGCCAACAATTTCGGCCATGACTGTATATACACACACACACACACATACATACACATACATACATACATACATACTGCATGTTGAAGTGCATTTTTATTACAAAATATATGAAACATATTTTTAAAAATACATTTCAAATATACTGTATGACTTTAAAAATACAAATCTACATTTTTGGAAAGCATTTACAAATATATGTAAAAGTATATGTTAAAAAAATCTGAAGAATTTTTAAAAATATATTTTTTTAAATATATTCAGATTTTTTTAGCATATATTTTTACATATATTTGTAAATGCATTCCAAAAATTTAGATTTGTATTTTTAAAGACATACAGTGTATTTGAAATGTATTGGTAAAAATATTTTTCATATGTTTTTTAATAAAGATGCATTTCAACATGCAGTGTATATATATATATATATATATATATATATATTGAAATATATTGAATATGGCCAAAATTGTAGCATTACAAATATATGTCAATATATTTGGGACGAATATTTTTAAAATATATTTTAAATATATTTTTCTTCTATGTGGGAACTAAAAGTAATGCTTTTAAGATTAGGCATTTAGGTCAAATGACAGGGTCTTTTTTGGCAGATATTTTTTATTGACATTTTTTTTTTTGTTTTGTACAAAGGTGGAAAAACAAAAACAAGATTCTCAGGGTACGAACAGTTATCTGATCATAAGTAGAGGCTAGTACATAGAAGGACTAACTACCTTGCACATCACATTTTTCAGTATTACTCATATATTGAAAGAGCCTATATGGTGTAGTGGGGCATTGAGAGAAAAACACTGAGTGGGTTGGGCAAACAAGCAAATAACAGAGGGGTATGAGGGTTAGGGGTCAACAAAGGTAAAAAAAATAAAACAGTGATAACAATTAAGCCACCATGTAGTTTGTAAAGTAGAGAACCATATATTTCCTCAAGTACCATCACCACAAATAAGATACATAAAAGGATCCAAGAGATTCAAGTTATACCAGATCTCGTATATAGTGGGACCCATGCTAGGGGTACCTGTCTGTAAGTACTGTCATCTAGGACAGCAATCTATCACTAATCAAATCCACGGGTGGTGTGTTCAGCCTTGCTCCCCACATTTCGTCAAATTTATGTGGGCAGGCACAGTTGCTACCTTGCTTGGGCCCCATCCTGTCTAAAGTTGGCAAAGCATGGCTCAGTTTTTTTGTTCAATGGCAGACTCATAGGCAGAATTGAGATGATAGAAAGGCAACAGTAACTCAAATAAGCACTCGTTACAACCAAGGTATAAAGAATACCATCTCTGAATACACAATACGTTGAACCTTGCAAATGGGCTACAGCAGCAGAAGACCACACCGGCTGCCACTCCTGTCAGCTAAGAACAGGAAACAGACTACAATTCACACATGCTTACCAAAATTGGACAATAGAAGATTGGAAAAATGTTGCCTGGTCTGATGGTGTCTCAATTTCAGCTGCAACATTCAGATGGTTGGGTCAGAATTTGGCGTGAACAACATGAAAACATGGATCCATCCTGCCTTGTATCAATGGTTCATGGATGTGCAGCCAACATATCTGCAGCAACTGCGTGATGCTATCATGTCAATATGGACCAAAATCTCTGAGGAATGTTTCCAACACCTTTTGAATCTATGCCATGAAGAATTAAGGCAGTTCTGAAGGCAAAAGGGGGTTTCTTTCCAGTACTAGCAAGGTGTACCTAATAAAGTGACCGGTGAGTGTTCGTAGCAATACCATACAGTTGCCTATGTAATGTATATACAATCACTAGATACCTACCATAAAAATTTTATGTTGGAGCAACATTAGCCTCCCTTCCCAGAAAACCTAGTCTATCCACAAGATTTTTACCTACAGCCCTGGTGCCCAACTGTGTCTGCTGTCTCTCTGATACTCAGTATTATATGCAGCCCTCAGGCAATGTCAGGGCCAACTGATTCCCTTACTCAGAAAGTTGAACTAGTGCTCTACAGAAGGCTGTGGTCTGATGTTTGTTGGCCTCTTGAATATTCCCATTGTCCCCTGATGAACATGACCAGGCAACAGTCATCTGATGGAAGAAAAAAGGCTAAACAGTTAAAGTCCATCGGAAACATGACAATCCTGCATGACAGAGGACTCTACCTGATATCAAGAGGAAACCCTCAAGGATGGACCAAGGATATGATGGGGTGGTTTGTGTCAGGGGTTGGAGGGTAGGGTCAGGGCAGTCCCAGTGGACCAATTCTATCCTTGGTCCATCCTTGAGGGTTTCCTCTTGATATCTCAGGGAGTGGGGGGGGGGGGGGATGGTAGAGTCCTCTGTCATGCAGGATTGTAATGTCTCAGATGGTCTGTAACTGTTAATGGTGCATAATTACATTTCTTTGAGGTTAGCCTTTTAGCTGTGCAACCTTTTTTCTTCCTTTTTTTGTTTTTGCATATTGATTAGGTAGCACCCTTCCAGACATTCTGGTGGCACCTCCACTTTCAGACACGTACATGGATTCCCCAGCATTTCCCAATTCCCTTTTCCCTAATTTTTGATAACATCTGATGTTATCATCTGATGTCCACAGCAGGGGCGGACTGACAACTCATGGGGCCTCCGGGCAATAGGGGATCATGGGGCTCCTGTGTCCTTGCCCAAACTCAAAAAAGCCTTTGAAAAAGGTACCAAGGGCATCTCGTGGGGCCCCTACTGACCCTGGGCCCTCGGGCAGTGCCTGAGTTTCCAAATGGTCAGTCCGCCCTTGGTCCACAGTGCTCTTATGACATTCAGTTTTTTACACTGAAAAAGTGTCATATAGTTCTGCATATACAATTCTTGCTAATTCTGTTGTTATGCAGGTGTTGCTTAACATAAGATTAGGCCCCATTCACACTTTGTGTAGTGAGAACACGTGTTTAAGATTACCACACATATGGCAGCCCATTGAT